>NC_085136.1:166247951-166446331 GCF_035046485.1 Aedes albopictus
ACCTTTTTCCCATTTTTTTTGCCCTTCTAACCGAAAGGAGATTTTCTTCATATCCAGGAGTATAAATAACATTGAAGAGTTACAGATTCTTTATTAAATTCTTACCAACTACACTCTGTAGTCGCATCTTAGCAGTCTTCGTGACCCGAAGCTTTTCTCCTGACTTGGCTGTGGAGATCACGGCTGAATGCTCCAACTCCCGGATGTCCTTCAGTTAAGCATTCATCGTTGCCCATATGGTCATTTGCCCCAGTTCGTTCTGCTTCTTATGCTTCAGGTACTTCTACTTTTCTCTGGCAACCTTTCGCGGCTCTTTATTGGAGCCTCGTAGCCGTGCGGTTAGGATGTAATCGCACCATGCTGTGGGGTGAGGGTTCGATTCCCGCTCCGGGCAATGGAAATTTTCGTGAGAATAGTTTCTTTTCCGTATCCACTGATACATGCTCCGTGTGTTCGTTGTCTAGTGTTAAGTTTCGTTCAGTCAGCCTCTGGCTGAAGACGGTGACCTTGTTTTTTTATGGTGCTCTTCCCAAGATTCTGCATCGAAAAACATTCTTTTGATTTCGGTGATAGTTTTATGGCAGAGCTCCTGATTGGAGAGTACCAACAGCGCACCCTTCACGTGCTTGTAACGCTCTGTAATGGCACTGAGAAGAGCGTGTATTTTTTCCTGTGTTACTTCGGATCACACTCGCTCCAGATCCAGATGGGGTCGTATTCATCGAATATCTTCCTCAATCAGTCTCGGTTCCTATATTTGATGGAGAACAACCTTTCTCTCATGCTGACCATCGCCACAGTTCCAATATAGGTTCCAGTCTTCTCGTAGGTTTTGACCATGATATCCATGGCTTACACTAAGT
The DNA here is from genome assembly GCF_035046485.1 of Aedes albopictus. Lineage (NCBI taxonomy): Eukaryota > Metazoa > Arthropoda > Insecta > Diptera > Culicidae > Aedes > Aedes albopictus. Next base: position 166,248,815 of record NC_085136.1, read on the forward strand.
ACTCTAAGCCAATCAGCTAATTGAGCACGTTGTTGTTCACGAGCATGACTATCTCGTCTAGAGCCTCGACGTCTTCTTCCAGTTATTTGCGTAGATTTTTTTTTCACTGTTACTCCTGCTCTTCGATGGCACCGGCGACTAGTGAGAAGAATTCTTCCAGTCCAGAAAGCTGGCTTCAGACCCGTCGAAGGCATTTACTCGGTCTCTGCCAATGAGGACGCCGTTTATCGGCATAATGCGCTCGAGAGTTCCCCTCTCGTAGTCACCGCTCCTCAGTTCACTGTCGCCGCTTGATGCCACCCATGGGAATCCAACGGCTACTTGTCTACTTCGCTACTTGTCGGTTGATCGTCCTCCAGACTAGTCCGTCCAAGGGTCCACCGAATGCCCAGTATGCAATGGTTTAGAAGAAACGGCGGAACACGTTTTGTTCGTGTGCCCGCGTTTTCGCACAATGCGTGACCGCATGCTTGCCACATGCGGGGAGGACACAACTCCGGACAATTTGGTCCAGAGGATGTGTAGGGATGAGTTTGGCTGGAACGCCGTTTCAACGGTTATCACCCATATCGTTTGGGAGCTACAGAGGAAGTGGCGCGTGGACTCGAAGAATGGCTCATCCAGATGCAGTACGAGAGGTGGTCCAGGGGTTCGGTCATACCGGTGCCCTGCGGTCGAGATCGACCCTTACAGCGATTAAGTGGCCACGGAGAGGAAGTCCCGGTGGCGGTGCTATCGTGGCGTCGGTCTCTACTGGGTTAGATCCAAGCCCGCGGGTGGAAAGGGGTCCCTGGCAAGGGTCGGGGTAAGTGAGACCCTGCTGGATGAGACTAATTGGCTGTAAACATGTTAACTCACCATTCAATAACTCTTGGGCCCGATGATGGTTATTTTCCACAAATTGTTTCAAGTTTAGAGCGTTATTTTTAACAAATAAAAATGACCCTCACGTCGATCAATTTCACCCACTGATCAGTTGCATCCGAGATCACGGTACTACCAGTTAACCACTGGGTCCATAACCTTTGGTAAGAAGTTCCTTCCAAAGTAAAACACATACGTATTCTCAGTATATCCTATATCGGATTGGGCACATTTGTATATATATCACTAAGTAACTGCAAACAATATGTAAAACTTAAAGTTCCACTCAAAGCTCGCCATACATCTTCATTGTATGCAAGTTTGAAGTCAAAATGTGTCTTCTATGTAAGCTCCGCAAACATCACCCGATATGTCTGCGACGACGAGCGTAAGAATGTCAAATTGTCATTGATTACATTTCACAGCTTGGTGGTGATTGAACTAATCACTTATTGAAATGTTTTTCTCAACACCAGTGAGTGCCGCCCTCGTCTTGGATAGTTTCTCTGCACATTATTTGCGTCGTAATGCCAAAAAGATTAAAAAAGAAGCACTAACTATATTTAGCATTCCAAAGAGCGAAAAGCACCGCAATTTTTGGAACACCAAGTTGTTTGTCCCCTATCCCTTTTGTAAAGCATCCAGTGGAGGAGCATTTCATATTCAGCCGCTGGATACCAGAACAGACGCTGTTTGTGCCACAACTTCTTGGTGAACGCTAGTACTGGTCCCAACTGTTACGAGCGGTCAATCGAGCATCAAACTCAAGCTCACTTTTCCCAAAATTATGGGTATCGTAAAAATCTATATAAACTAAATAGCCCGTTAGAAACAATGTTAGTACCAAGTCAGGGCACCAAGCTCAACCTGTCTGTGTGCCATAAAGTTCGACCGCGACAACATCGCTTTAGTCATCTCCACGTAACCACTGTGGATGAAGGTATACAGATGCAAGTTGAATGCCATTGAAAGACACAAACCTACCCTCTCGTTCACTGTTCTGGTATCATTGTCAATGGAGCCAAGCGCGTAAATAGGACGTTCGTAAAATGAAATACACAATGCGGAGAGAAAAGAGGGCACACCATTACCAGAAAAAAAAAAAAAACAAGGATAAAAACCGACGAGGTTGCCGTGGTGCATTAAACGACAACTAAAACAACTGTGTGGTAAAAAATAATAGACTTGTCACACAATTCTTCATTATGTCTAAGGGGGTGACACATCAGCAGAAGTGCCGAACGACGAGCAGCAGCGTCCTGATCTACTTGATGGTGGTGCTCTGGTTGAGTGTCCTCTCGGTCGACAGATGGAGGAAAAATGTTGTGTTCCTTTTCAGACTGCACACGGCCTCACACAAAAAAAAAAACAGCAACCGCTTTAGACTTATTGCAATCTATGAAATGATACGAAACATGCTGCTAAATGGCACGCAAACAATAATAACAATAAAATGTAAAGCAATCTATTATCATCAAAATGACGCTCGTCGAGTGCAACTAGATTCTCCTTTTCATTTGACGGCGTAGGTTGGTGGAACTAGACACATCCATCTGTGTCTAGGGAACGGTTGATGGTGGTTAGAATTGTGGGCCACGATGATGACACGTATGTGAAACCACAATTACACGCGACCTGCAAAGAAAGTAACATGTCATACTCTACTTTATGATGCCTTATACTTTTTATAACATAATATAATATGCGAAAATAATTGTTACTGGATTTTCAGTACCTATCAAGTTTATGCCTTTCTAACGTTTCATCCCATGGTTTCAGCTTTCATGCGGTAGGTGTTGCTAGCTTTGCTTTCCCGCAAGACACGTTCTTAGGGACATTTTAACAAATATCAGGCTCGAACGTCTATCACTGTATCATATTCTCCGTGCAAACTGAACTTCCTTTTCATGTACTGTATTGTGCATCCTTCTTGTTGATTCCCATTTCATCGAATTCTCCTTGACGTCCAAAACGCTCACGCATAAGCAAAGCATACTCTTGTAGTTTGACTTGATCATCTGGATTACGTTCTGGTCCATTGGCTGCAATGTGCGGTATGGTTGGCCTACAATGGCCCTTGCTCAATGCTCTTGGTTGTTTTGGCTTTCCAATTAACATAAACGGAAGTTTGAACGGACCAACTGCATTTGTGCAAGCTATAAACGTTACACGCTCCTAATTCCCTTTCCTTCTAATCAGCCACAATATATCAAATGTTGACAAATGGGTAACGTAATCTGGGGGAAATTGATCACTTTTCCTCGATTCTTTTAAACAAAATCAGGTACAATGCATATGATTCAAAATCAATATACTCTTTTGACCTGTATCAAGTTACGTAAATGACATTCTTACAATAAACTACTACATTTTGTAAAGAATGTTGAAAGGAACGAATTGGAAAACTTTCAATCCGGGGTGAAGTTGATCAACCAATGACATAACATTTTAAGATTAGAAAATTGTTGAACAACATAAAATTGGATGATGCTGATTCTGAAAAGGTTCTTACAACTGGTGTATTTTGTATGTTCAACATGAAATAATGTTGAGTGTTACAAAATGACCCTCATTAAACGCCTAAAGGTAGGTAATCTCTTTATATAATCGTCTTACTTTCGCAAAAATATGCTTTACGCATCCCGTAAAAGCTTCATGCCGCAAACCGATATGTGCAGGGAGCATCTTGACGGGAGGACGTGTGGTGATCGAAAGGTGGAAGCAGCACTACGACATGATGCGGGGAGCGCAGACATAGAGGACCAATTCACCGGAGGGTATGACTACTGCAACAAACCGCTGAATTGAGATTCAGCAATTTATTGCCAAAATGATATTTTTTGCCATTTCTCGGTAATGGGGCATACGCCACCCTTTTCCCCAATCATTTGCAACAATTTTGCATTTTTTGCTCATGCCAAAATAAGAGAAAGGGAAACCAACATTTTGGGATCTCGGCTTATATTTTATGGCATAAACATCGGGCATGGTTTTCAACATATGTTGAAGCCTTCTGTGCCTGTATTCTGGGTGACGAAATTCAAGTACATACAGGGTCGTCTTGATGAAATAAACAATTGCCTAGAAATCCGATCGTAAAATGGGTTGAGAAGAATGATCTGATTGTTTCTGCAACAAGAAAAAACTTGGAAATGCATAACCTTCCCCGAAAAGAAAGGTAATCACAGACGACGATCATAATTGGATCGTAAAATTATGTTTTGAATCGATCGGACGACCGTCCACACATCCATGCTTAGAAGGCGTGAAAATTCTAACGCATGAGTGATCGTAAAACTGAGACGGGCGACGAAGAAAAGTAAACACTATAAATTTATGATCGCCCGGTGCGTTCATGAAAAATCAAGTTCGGGGATGATGATGATTGGTGTGGCCCTTGATGACTCAGCCACTAAGGCAAGAAATTTTGAGATTGAATTCGCGAGTACTTTCGCTCCCCTCAGAATTTTGATATGATCTCACAGATGTGAGAATGTGGATGGGGGATGTTATAATGCATCGGAGATTTAGCCTTTCTGTTTTGTTTTGGGGAGAGTTTTTGGGAGGTCCGAATCTCAGAGGTGATAATAAATTGGCCATTCGTTCTGGAGGCTCAATTAATCTAGCGGATGTGAGATGGCGAAATGGGAAGCATAGGGAAAATTGATCATCCGTGTAGGGAAGAGTTTAGAATTGCTCTCACGGAAATGGGAGATGCAAAGATTAGAAAAGAGCGTAATTAATAATCAATTATGCATGGGGCATTTGGAAATAAATTTCCCTGTGGTCTCGGGGAGAGTCCTGGAGAATTTTGAACGGATCATAATTATGATCAGGAGAGTAAGAGTTGATGGTTAGGGAGCGGACCCTTATATAAGGGGTAGCAGATCCAAGGATCGGGGTCAGTTTGTGTTTAGAATTTTTCCATTGTTAAGTTTGGGTCTTGAGCTCGACGCCATTTCTGGCTAATCGACAACTCTTGTACTCCATCTTAACTTGGAAAAAATAGTTGAGACCAGTTTGCTTAAGCTTTTCCCATTTAAACTTGTGAAAAAGTAGTTCAATTCAGGCAGTTAGTGATTCAGTTTAGTGGTTTAGATAGTCAGTTAGTGTGTTTCATTTGTAGATGTTCATTTCTAATTCAGTGCACTGTGGAAATTAAAATATTTATATTCGGAAAATAAAGTAGTGTAGTTTTAAGAAGTGTTGGAGAATTTTTATAGATGATGACATACCTTTAAGTAAACGCGTAAGTCAGCTGGTAAGGATGGTATCGGAGCAAAACTCATCAAGATAAGGTCGGAAAAGTTGGCCACCTGCCTGCACCGTCTGGACCTGGCAGACCGAACAGCTACCGTCATCAGGTGTAAGAAAGCGGCCATTTGCCTCATCTATGAGAGAGTTGACAAGTTGGAATGTGAGAAATTCCGAGCGATCAGAATTCTGAATGCCGCCTACAAAGTGCTATCTTAGATCTACTTCCGTCATTTTTCACCTAAAGTGAATGAGTTTTTGAGAAATTATCAAGCCGGCATCGTCGTTGGTCGCTCGACAACGGAATCACACTCAAGGTTTTCCGGCTCAACCAAGGATTAAAACAGAATAATCGTCGTGAAAATTGGTTCTACACTCAATTAAGTTTCTTACCGTGAGGCTTGCTGTAATAATACCGACAACGGTACCATCATCTTCGTGCAACAGTTTTGAGTCCACGCATACGTCAATGTTCCTCCAAGCCTGATGCAACACTGACTGAGAAACGCTCATCCACGCTTCGTTCGTCGAGCAAGAATGCATCATCCTTGCATTGCGTCATGCAATTATACAGCAGGAGTAAGGCTTTCGGTTCGATTCCAACTTTTTCTGAATATTGCCGAACACTTGGTACAAGCGTTTCGTGGAATCAGGATTGGAAAATATTTCGAGTTATCCAGGCATTCTTGGAAGCATCATATTGCAATGGCAACTGGATGTTCTTGAACGCTCGCTGTTTTTTTTATTTTACAATCATTTGCATCGGTAGTTTGTTTGATCCGGTATCATTTGCACAGAGGAAGTGATTCTATGTTTGACACAACTGTTCTAACTACACTCATTGCACAATTATGGGTTACTCAAGGGACTATCATTTCATAATATGAACCGTTTTTCATACAAAAATAAAACTTCATTATTTTTATTTTATATTCTCTTCATTGAAACTCTTTTTTTATGGTTTCATATAAAAATCTGCTTATAAAATTCACTTTAGGCGGTAAAAATTACTAAAGTGTTGGTGTATAATGAAAACCACAATAATGCGTCAAAATTTGCTGTGTAACACCTATGGGTCAATTTGTTGCCTATTATGGGTCACTCAAAAGGAATCGGCTAAACAATAATGTTTTGTCTATTTCTTCAATGAATGATCACTTATTCTCAATATATAAATTATAGTAGAATCTAAAACTGGTCTCAAACCTCTTAACGAAGCGTGTTTTCACGATTTGGAATCAGTTTTTCAAAATTGAGACAAAATCTCCAACACAACCACCGATAAACGCCTAAAAGTATACAATACCCATGTACGCTGAACTGTCTATTATGCTGCACAAAAAGTGACCCATAATTGTGTGATTTTCGGTGTTCCTTGGCACAATAATGAGTCACTTAAATTTTGCCTGAAATAAGCTTTAATATGCTGCAGTCACATGAATTTCTACATTTAGAACGTAAATTATACCTTTGTTCTGGTGACGATACCATTTCGCCCTTGATAATCTCTAAAGCTCGGTTTTAGAGCGCTTACGAAAGCAGCGCACGCACTTTCCGATATTCGCAGTCGAAGCGGTACTTTGACAGATGGTTTTGCGCCGAACAAAAAATTATTGAAAATATGTATGTTTTGACGTATAAGCCTGTGTGTGATACGTATAGTGACACAAAACAAATCAACTTATGAACGAAAAATGATAATGGCTAGCAAAAGCATGCAATTAATTAGTGTTCATCTATTAAAGTGAAAAGTGACTAATAATTGCGAGTGACCCATAATTGTGCAATGGGTGTACCGTAATCCGGGGTATCATTGATCAGCGGGGTAACATTGATCGGCTTGACCCACCTCATGAAATGTTCAAACAAGCATTTTACTTTGAATCAGTTTCTACTATGGAATGGTATATCGTAATCTGCTATAATTTAGCTATTAAATGACATGCAATTTATGAAAATTGAATTTCATAAACATTGAATTAAATCGATTTTTCCATAACTGTGTTTCGTAACGCAATGAGATACACTGTCAAACATTCATGCTCGGCGTGAATACTAGATATAATATGAGGTTCGAAATCACTGTATTACTTCAATATGATATCCTAGAGTTGGATTTAATAAACGAAACTTTTATGAAAATGCTATTTTTCAGTAAAATATACGATTTATTAAAAGTCGGCTATCAATTCCTTAAGCCATTGCCTACCTTTAGGCGGTATTCGTGGTTTAGAGGATTTTAATCCTAAAATAACTTAAAAAGTACATTATTTGTAAGAATTTGGACAACATATTCGAAATCAGCGACCCTGAATTTAGTAAGTAAGGGTATTTTCAACACAAATGAACATTGATCACTGACATGATCAATGTTACCCCAAATCAACACAATCAAAAATAAGATTTAAACACCTATTTAAACATGTTTCAAAGTTTTACAATACTTTTTCGAGTAGCTTAACACAATCTCAGAGGGCCAGTACTTCTTTCAAAAATATAAAACATGTAACATTTGCTTTAACAAGAGAATTATTCAAGAAAGATCGAAAATTCTGATCAATGTTACCCCGGATTACGGTACATAAAATTGCAAGACATTGCATACATTTAGGCGTTTACCGATTTCCGTCCCTATTTTCAAAATTGATTTCAATTCGTGAAAACACGCTTCGTTAAGAGATTTCAGACCTTATTTAGGTTCTACTATGACCGATCTACCGACAATAAGCCACAAATTGAAAAAAAAAATAACCAAAACGTTGTTGTAGAGCAAAATGTTTCAAGGCGGTCTCCTTTGGCCAAGCGACGTACCCCACTGGGATTCCGTATAAATCCGGAACCGGTCAACCAACTTGCCCAACCGATGCATTCTATGAAACGGTAGAAATTTCCGGTTGTTCGGTTAATTTTCATCAAAGTCTGGTAAAAATTGAAGAAAATAGAGCTCGACGAACATCAAATTTTGAGTGCGCAAAATACGTTGGTGACGCAAAGGTTAACATTTCTCTGGAAATGCTTTCGAATAATAGTTTTACTGCATTGACAACGGTGATTCCCTATTACAAACATCAAATCAAAGTACCAAACCGTTGAATTGGCAAACAATTTATCAGTTACTGGCAAGTGCGCCGGTTACCATAAATCGCCTTTCGAAAATGTCCGAAATGTGGGAAGACGAGGATTTTACCCAAAAAGCGTTTGGGATTTTGGACGGCGTTGAAGCCATCGACTACTGCAGCGTGGTAGAAACCATCAACTACTGCAAGTCCGCTAGTACGTAGATGAGCCTCAACGTCAAAAACTCAAAAAATGAGAAAAATCGTTCAGTTTCACCTTAAGATGGTAGCCCTGTCCGAAACATGGGACGATGTCCAACATCCAACTCAGGTGCCAGGGTTTTCCTGTGCCACGAGGGACAAGCGTGATGATGTTAGCGTTGCTAGTGTAGTAATACACCAACATAACTTTGCATCATGTATGGCCGTGCCACACACAATCAGGAAAGTGTGCACCAGTCACGATGTCGAGTTGGGCCTGTCGGACAGTTATGGTGATATCTGCGTAGCTGAAATCACCATAATGAACCGCAGGTCACTACTCATCTGCGTGTACATTTCCGCGAAAACAGCGGTGAAGCAGGAGAAGTTCTTCATGGCGCGGAACTTATTCGAATATCAAACGGAGACGATGCTAATCATTGTTACTGGCAACTTCAACATCGATTTGGCTAATCCGGAGAACCACGAGTCTGCGGACTTCATGGCGAAGTATCTGAAGCTTCAGATCCCGCTAAACCCACTAATCTCGGTGGATCGTGTGTGGATCTGACCTTCGCCAGGAACACTATATTGGAGAGCAAGAGTTACTGCTCTTGCTTCTTCTATCATCGCCCAATACTATCGATGCTGAAGTGACAACCGCGGCAACCATCAAACAAAACAACCCTTTTTAGGGCCGGGCAAACAAATTAATCCATGGGAATTGTTTCGAAATAATGATTCTAATCAAAACGACATTCAAAATACGGTAGGAAGCACTTAGAATGTACATCACTACAGTTTTACTGACTAAAAATAGACAGACGTATAAAATAACACAAATCAGTTTCAATTAGAGAATAAAGCTGTAGTCAACATCATTAACGTTCGCTCCAAATAACACCAAGTGTGAAATTTAGAAAAAATTTAGGGATGATGAAGAAATAAAAGCCGTTAACCAGTAGGTATTTCCAAATTTCAATTAGATTTTGTAATCGCAAAAATCTGAATATTCTGTTAAATTGATGCTCCAAAAATTGTCTGACAAAGTCGTAGAAGACTGCCTTTTCGATATAACAACTACGCTATATCAAAAAATTATGGAAAACCGTTCGTAAAAGGACGGTCTTGTTATCTTGTTATCGTTAAATAAGCTGAATATTTGTTAAATAATACACACATTATTTTAAAATTGAACTTCTACATCATTTTCCGAAAATCACATGCAATATTCAACAAATGTTATTTAGAGATACAGACCTCATTCTTTTCAAGACTTTGACTTAGGATTTCTCCATTTCACAATCACCTGAGATTGTGGGCCTTAGTCCTACACTCAGAAGAAAAAACATATTAAATTTAAAAGTTCTGCACTTACATTGTGACCAGTTGCTTTTACACTTGGAAAATAAGTGCAGCGCTATCAAATCTTTGTCGATTCAATCATGATATAATTTATGTGCGTCGCTATTGATTTTCAATCGTTCAGTGCATAGTTTTTATTATGGCGAATAATAACACGATTTACACGTGAAATTAGCTCCAAAATGTAAATAAATCCAAATTTCGCATAGTCTACGCGATCAAGCAGATTTTATTGATCTTAATATCGATTTTAACACTTGACTTTAGATAACTTTAGCTGTCCATATAGCACGTCGTCACTGGGCTCTGAAAACTTCCCGTCGCAGCTGCATCCGGCAGCTCCCAAAACATTCACGAGCTCGTCCTTGGTGACGGTGGAGAAGTGGTCGATAAAATGCGATTCTATAGAAAATACAAAAGGGATGCATGAAGTTTGAGAAAGTTTGTAAAGTCTGAATAATAAGTTGACTTACCTTCGAAAGCAGCAGCGAATCGATCCACGGAGCACCGGAAAAATAAATTTTCTACGACAAAATGTATGCCTTCTGCACGCGCCATGTTCGTTTCATGTTTGTTATTCTTGTGCTTGGTTTTTATGTTGAAACGGTTGCTTTTTATGTTGCTACACTTCACATATATTACAGGATGAATGAAATATAATTGTGTAACTTTTAATTTTCATAAGTTGCACATAAAATGATTTTTTTCTCTCTCGTTCGTGATATATGTGCTTTCTGCACTTAGATTCTATCAGTAAATTAATTTGAGTGTACAGAACCGATGATTAGCAATCACCAAATTTACAGGGTTGTTGTCCGGCATTCTTACAACATGGCCTGCCCACCGTATCCCTCTAGTTTTAACCACTTTCAAGACGTTAGATTCACCGTAGAGTGCAGCGAACTCATGAATTATCCTTCGCAGTAACACCATAGATAGAATACACACCGTTCTCGTTCACGCCACCAAACATCGTCCTAAGCAGGCGTCGCTCGGAAACTCCAAGTGCTTGCAGGTCCTCCTCGAGCATGGTCCATGTCTCGTATTTGTATTCGTTTTGTACATGGTATATTTAGTGCGACTTCCACTGATGATGTGCCTTCGTATTTGACGGCATGCGTTATTGACAGCCAGAGGAAGCTACTAGCATAGAGAAGCAGACGTCACACTCTCATTGCATTGCTTTCCATCGATCATCTTTTTAATGGTTGATTCAAATATTCAGTAGTTGGTCGATCGACCACTCGCGGCGCTGGTATCTTTTTTGCTCATTTGACGTTTGTTCACTACCGCCATCTAGTGGCGGCCCGGCCAAACACAGTATGTGTAGCATGGGGAGATTACGTTTTCGTGACGATGTTTTTCAATGAAATTTGTTCGAAGTGTTACGTCTGTTTCTCTGTGCTATTAGCAAAAGGAACCTATTACTATTTCATTACCTGTTACATCCATCCGTCTCCAGATGTCAAAAATGAAGGATAACGCGCCTCTGGAGTTGACCAGCTGATACCTGATACAAGCAAAACTTATCCACATACATATAAACAGACGTCTCACTCTACTCACTTCCCATCGTTGCCCTTTTTAACAAGTAATTCGAATATTCTGTAGTACGCAAACCGCTCGTTTGCATGACGATAACACAGCTCGACAAAATTTTACAAAATTTGGTGTTATGGGATAAGAAAAAAAAACAGGGGTTTGGGACCCTAGAAGTGTCATAGTAAAAGAATTTTTGAAAAATATTGGACCTTCACAGTTTAAAACCGAAGTTTGTATCGAGAACTTGGGGTGTTCAATTGATATGTGCAATAGAACATGCTGTGCATATTTTTAGGCGTTTTCGGTATTTGAGTTAGTTTAGTTATTGTCTAACGCCTAAATATATGCACAGCGCGTTCTAATCCACATATCAATTGAACACCCCAAATTCTCCATACAAACTTTGGTTTTGAACTGTGAAGGCCCGGTCCATTATTTTTCAAAAATTCTTTCACTATGACACTTCTAGGGTCCCAAACCCCTGTTATTTTTTTTTCTCATCCCATAACAAAATTTAGTGTTGAACGGTGTAATTTTAATCGCATTTTGTTGCAAGTGATACGTCTGTATGTCTGTGACTTATCTATCTTTAAACAAATTAAAATATTTCGGATTCGAATTGATGATAATATAGCGTTATTTTCGATTTTTAAACACTTTTATTTCAGAGGAAATTGTCGTTTGGGAGATGTTCTAGAGAAACTGTATGTTTAGACTAATGCTGCTCTACGCTGCCACGGTAATGTGCCAACATTCGAATTGACGTAATCCTTTAGCTTTTCTCTAACATATTTCGCATAATCAGAGCTCCTGCCTGCGCCTGCCTGAAAAAACGTATGAAAAAGTGAATCCGCTGCCACGCGTTTACGCCACTCTCCTTCTATCATTTCTCCATCTTCGTTTATTCTGTCCAGGTATCCTGGAGGGCAGTATGTAACAGAGTTTTGATCAACGAGGAAGTTATGGAGCATACAGCAAGCAGCGGCGATTACTTTTTGTGCTCTGTTCGGGTTGCAATAAAGGGTTTTTTTTAGGCATGCCCATTTTAAACAGAGCAGTCCGAAAGCGTTCTCAATGCAACGCCTAGCGCGGCTCAAGCGGTAATTAAATATGAGCTCCTCTGACGTAAGATTTTTTTTGCTGTATGGTTTCATTATTCGCTTGTTCAGCGGGAAAGCATCATCTGCCACGAAGAAGAATGGTAAGTTTGAACCATTTATCGTTGCGTTGCTCGGGAATTCCAGGCGATCGTGTAATACGTCGCTGCCGAGCTTTGAGTTGCGAAAAATATTGCAATCGCCTTCACTTCCGTACGCTCCCACATCCAGGTAGGTAGGTGAATTTGTACGACGCGTCGCAAATTACCATTATAGCCAAAGAATGGAAGCCCTGAAAATTGAAAGATATAAATGGATTATGTTAAACTATTGTCTCAATCATTGATAGGCTTTTCGATTAATAAAAAAAAATCAGACCGAACGTATGGCTGAATGGGTGTCAGCATATGCTAACAACTCATATTCCAAAATGTTTGTCGGAAACATAAACAAGCACAAGAACAAGAATTCCTTCAGGGTTTCTCGGCAATTTCTTCAGGAGTTCCTAGGAAATTCCTCCGGGAGTCCCTCAGGAATTTCTGCAGAAGTTCCTCCGTATTTTTTTCCAAGTGTTCCCTGGGAATTCCACCAGGAGGACCTAGGGATATCATCGGGAAGTTCCTTGAGAATTTCTTCAGGTTCTTCGAGTTCCTCAAGAATTGCTCCAGGAGTTCCTCGGAAATCCTGCGGGAGTTCCTCGGGAATTTATTATTTATTTCTCCGGGAGTTTTTCGAGAACTCACTGATAGATGTTGCTATTTACTGATATTCACCAGATTTTTCAACCAGAACGCGATTTCCAGAAGTTGCTCGGAAATTCCTCCAGGACCTTCTAAGGAATTCATTCCTACATTCCCTGAGAATATTTCTAGGCGTTTCTTCGGAAATTTATTCAGGAATTCGTCGCAAATTTATACAGGAATTCCATGGAAATTTCTCCGAGATATTCTCGGGCATTCCTCCAGGAGTTTCTCAGTAATTCCTCGAAGAGTTTCTCGGGATTCCCTTCAGGAGTTTCCTAAGGAATTCATCCCTACATTCCTTGGAAATATCTGTAGGAGTTTCTCGGAATTTCCTTCAGGAATTCGTCGGAAATTTCTACAGGAATTTCTTGGACATTTATTCAAGAGATACTCTGGAATTGCTCCAAGAGTTTTTCGGGAATTCCTCCAGGAGTGTCTCAGGAATTCCTCTAAGAGTTTCTCGGGAATCTCTCCAGGAGTTTCTCGGGAATCCCTACAAAAGTTTCTGAGGAATTCATTCCTCCATTCCCTGGGAATATCTGGGAATATCACATAACACTAATTACCTTAGTATTATAAAAAAATGCTACCAGCATTGGGCGGAGCATTGATGGAAACCTTTCCGTCTATGGCGCCGAGGACGTTCGGGAAATTCCAACGGGAATTGAACCCGTTGCACAGTGTTCGAAATCGATGATTTTGCGATCAAAATTAAATAACTTTTTTTATGTTGCTTCTAGAGGTTTAGCGTATTCTACAAAGCTTTTCTGCATGTTAAAAGATGTCTTCTTATAAAATGTAATTAATGATTAATCCCCCTAGAAGTGAGATAATCTTTTTTTTTTCAAAATTTTTTTAGAGGTTTGACGTCTTTGGCAAAGTTGTAGCTCATAATAAGAGAAAAAACTTCGTAGAACATGTCAAAGCTCCACCTCTTATGGTTTTCGAGATATGGAGCGTTTTGTGCGAAGTGCCCCTAAAACTAGTTTTTTTTCAGTGTAGCTTTAAGGACAGACTTGTTGGGATCCCAAAATGGCCGCCACAATGGCCGACTTTGGCACCTACTCACGATTTCGAGCACACAAACCTCTTTGTAAACAAAACCAGCGCACCTGATTTTCTTATTTTAAGCTTATTACAAGTGAGCAAGATCAGAATAATGAAATGCACTGTTGTTTGAAGCTTGCTTCGTGAGATTTGTGCGTTTGAATTTCTAATGCACTGTTGAAGCGGGATTTCAAGATGTTTGTCCTTAACAGATAAAATCCTACAGTGTGACTTTCTACAAACTTGTTCAGGACGTCAAAATATACATTTCTTCCGAAGATGTTAAGTCATTAAATCTTAAAACAAAAAAGTTATAGGCTATTTTATCATATTTTAAGGTGTACTTTCTGTCGGAACCCGTGGCGCAGTGGTCCACACGTTCGCTTCATAAGCGGATGGTCATGGGTTCGAACCCAGCCCTGACACTTGCAATTCTTCGTCAGTTGCTCTTCCCCCCGAGAGCCGCTGGCACCTGACCCTCTTCGGAGCATATAGCTCTAACGGACCCGGAATTTGGATATCGGAGAACCGCAACTTATAATGGACCCCCAATCGGACTGGAAAAGGAACAGCAGCCACACATCAGCATCATCGTGCTCATCATTTTACCATGGACAGAGTAGAGTGAAAGAAGCACAAATGCAACCAGTTCAATAAAGTAGAATAGAATAGAATACATTTAGGCGCTGTACAAAGTGGAAGTGCAGCGTTCAATTGGAATCGCTCACGTAGTACCCTAGTGGACAAAAGAGCTGTAAATTAGGTTAAGTGATTAAGAATAAAAAAAAGGTGTACTTTCACCTAAAGTCACTATTTCCAGCGAAAAATGGCGCAGATGGCTCAGTTGGTAGGTGAAAGATTAGACTTTTTACTATCTCTTGAGGGTGGAAACCCTCGTGGGCAATAGTGGGAAAGGTGCTTTAAATACAAGGCAAAAACTTGATATTTTGCCTGTAATACAAAAAAAATAAAAAAAAAAATAATTAAGATGCAGGCAGTAATTTTTAATGCACTGTGTTGCTTCCGGCAAAATCTTTACAACGTTTTTGCAGAAAACAGTGAGTTTTTATCAGAGCGTTAATGATTAGTCATAAATTTAATCATGATTAAGGATTAGTGATTAAGATTAATCAAAATCATAAATCATAATCACAAAAAAATCTCATTTAATCATTAATCATTAATCTTAATCACATTTTTTTTGTAATCTAATCATTAATCAGTAATCATAATCATAAGAAAAAATATTAATCAATCATTAATCATTCATCACCAAAAATGATTCATCATATAAAATATATGATCCTAATTAAATTGGTTTAAATGCTTTTCTAAATAATATAATTTGTGATTTTTTTTTCAAAAATCTTCCGGACACAGTTACCTTTTACTTTTGAAACTTCAAAACCATGTTAATCAATAAATATATTTTAATCATTTCCAGTTTTTTGTGATTGATTAATCATGCTTAATCATGATTTTTTAATCAATGAGCCATTTTTAATCATTAATCATAATCAATAATCACGGATAAAACCAATTTTATTCATTAATCATAATCTTTAATCATCCTAAAAATCAAATTAATCATTAATCATAATCAATGATCACCAAAATTGGAATTTTAATCATCAATGATTAATCATGATTAAAATTTTTGTTAGAGCGTTAGAGAGCGTTCATTCTGGTTTTTATCAGTAAAAACTGAAAAATCAGTAGAAAATATTGTTATAATCCGAGAGTTATAACTAAAGCTTTGAAATGTTTGAATTTCTTCATTCTTATGACAACATATGCTCAAACGAAATGAAGAAATTCAAAATTTTTTTTTAGAACTAGCTTTAGTTATAATTCTTGGATTATAACAATATTTTCTACTGATTTTTCAATTTTTCCTGATAAAAACTCACTCTTTTCTGCAAAAACGTTGTAAAGATTCTGTCGGAAGCAACACAGTGCATTAAAAATTACTGCGGGCATCTTGTTATTATTATTATTTTTTTTTTATTTTTTTTCTTGTATTACAGGCAAAATAATAAGTTTTTGCCTTGTATTTGAAACACCTTTCCCACTATTGCCCACGAGGGTTTCCACCCTCAAGAGATAGTAAAAAGTCTAATCTTTCACCTACCGACTGAGCCATCTGCGCCATTTTGCGCCGGAAATAGTTACTTTAGGTGAAAGTACACCTTAAAATATGATAAATTTGCCTATAACTTTTTTGTTTTGAGATATAATGACTTAAAATATCTTCGGAAGAAATGTGTATTTTGACGTCTTGAACAAGTTTGTAGAAGGTCACAAAACTGTAGGATTTTATCTGTTAAAGCTACACTGAAAAAACTGGTTTTAGGGGTGCTTCGCATAAAACGCTCCATATCTCGAAAACCGTAAGAGGTGGAGCTTTGGCATGTTTTACGAAGTTTTTTTTTTCTTATCATAAGCTACAACTTTGCCGAAGACGTCAAACTTCTAAAAAAAAATTTTGAAAAAAAAAATTATCTCACTTCTAGGGGGATTAATCATTAATTACATTTTCTCAGAAGACGCCTTTTAACATGCACAAAAACTTTGTAGAACACGCCAAACCTCTAGAACCAACCTAAAAAAGTTATTTAATTTTGATCGCAAAATCATCGATTTCGAACACTGTGCGTTGGATATTTCCACGAATATCCACCTTTGATGGTGCTGCCATAGACGGAATCAACGCTCGACAAATGGCGTCGCTCGCATACTTCGTCCATGATTTTTCCAACGTGCTGTTTGCCAACTCTGTAACACGAAGCTACATGTCTTGTCAGGCCACCGGAAGCAAGATATCTGAAAAAAAAGAAGAAAAAAATATAAATGAATGCAGAATTCCTCCCATTCCTCCCATGATTACAGATACTTCTACAAGGATGCATCGACAAATTCCTCCTGGAATTTGTCCATAGCTTACTTCAGTGATTCCATCATGGTTTGCTCCAGAGAATTTTTCAAGAATTCTTCTATGGGTTTCACCAGACATTACTCCGGGAATTTCTCCTTGGATATCTATAGAGGTTCCTCTAGTGATTGTTCCAGTGCTTTTTTCGAGCATTCCTCCAGGAATTTATCTAGGGATTCCCAAAGGAATGTCAACAGACATTCTGTCAGGTATTTTTGCAAGTGTTGCTTCAGAGATTTCTTCAGGGATTACTCCATATACAGGGTGCGGCAGGAAAAAATGCGAAAAGTTCAAGGCACTATTACACGCAAAATATGGGATATATATGACTTTTTTTTCATGACAGTGTATCAGTCAATGTCTATATTCTAGCACTGAAAAATAAAAATGAACATATTTGATGTTTAACATGTGATAATGTAGGCCTAATAAGCGGATATCAATAAACTGCGCGCCCAATGGTCATTAAGCAAAATGACTATAACAGTAACAAAATTAGCTCAAATTCGATGAACAACCAGACCACACTGATCCAGAGCCATGTAGTTTCACATACCAGATGAAATAAGTACATATATTTGATGATATTGTAGAGAAAATCAAAAATTTTGTTTTATCAGATGCGAAATTTAGCGACCTGTGCGATTTTCTGCGGTTTGAAAATTCTGGTTGTCTTCATCTTTAGGCGCCGCCCTGTAAAGGTTAGTGACCAAAATGGGAAATTTTTTAAATAACTTTTCAGAAAACTAGCCTATTATAGATCATGGAACGTTGAAACATAGATTGGTTAATGTCGAATGGACGAAAATGAGGTTTGAAGTTGAAAAACACTTTCGCATTTTTTCCTGCCGCATACTGTATTCCTTCAATAATTTCACTAGAGATTGCTCCAATAATTCAATGTGAAAAAAATCCAAGTATTTCAGCAGGAATATCTTCCAGAAACCCATACAGGAAATTTTACCAAAGATTCGATCAATCGATCAAAAAACGATCAAATCTGACTATATATGTCAATGGTTGCTCCTCCGTGATTGATCTGAGCTGGTACCAATTGCACTGAGATCCAAATGAATAAGGGCTGGGACACTCCACTTATTCTCAAAGTGCAATTTTAGCAGCTCATACATTTTGGATCAATAACGGCGCCGGCCACGTCCCTATATTATAGTCAGTTGGGAAGGGAAAGGAATGTTAGAGTGTGCTGGTTGTTGCTACTAAAGACCGAGATCACCTCTTCATCCCCACAACCAGCACGGACTGGGGTATTTGTTGGACGGAAAGGATGGGAGATCTGGGAGTCACCGTTGGGTCGGTGATGCGATCCATGGATAGGGGGTTATTTTGAGTGTTCGTAAGGTGATAGATTGTGTGGTAAATAAGGTGAATAAGATCAAGCGGTACAGCACGCTTTGGTTGCATAACTTGTACTGCCGTTCTACGCATAGTAGTCCCATGTTATATGGGATTACCATATAACATGGGACAATTATGCGTAGGACGGCAATGTAGGCGTTATATACACTGTGCTGTGAGTGGAAGTTGGAAGGGAGGGAAACGACTTTTATTCCAATTCGTTCATGGTTCTAGCGATGGCTATGAACATATGAATACATGAGTTGTATATGTAGAGAAGATTGAGAGAAAGTGGATAGAAAGATACAAAGTAGGATCACAGACAAACAGACGTAACACTTGCGAAATTTCCATCGACCACGCTTTTAACGATCATTTTAAATTTTCATAATTGTGGCCTTCACAACCAGAGGCGCGCGCATCGTTTTTCTATGCGTTTGACGTTTCACACTAGCACCTTCAGTTGACGATATTGCACAACACAGTGATTCGTGCAACTTTCCCACCAGGTGATGGTAGTGTGAACTGGGCGATGGATTTCCATGAAAATCGTTCAAGGTGTTACGTCTGTTTGTCTGTGGTAGGATGAAAGGGATTGAACCCATGACCACAGACAAACAGACGTAACACTTGCGAAATTTCCATCGACCACGCTTTTAACGATCATTTTAAATTTTCATAGTTGTGGCTTTCACAACCAGAGGCGCGCGCATCGTTTTTCTATGCGTTTGACGTTTCACACTAGCGCCTTCTGTTGACGATATTGCACAACACAGTGATTCGTGCAACTTTTCCACCAGGTGATGGTAGTGTGAACTGGGCGATGGATTTCCATGAAAATCGCTCGAGGTGTTACGTCTGTTTGTCTGTGCCATGACCTTGTGCATACGAGTCAGAAGCGGTAGCCACTAGATCACCAAGCCCGTCACAGGAAATTTTACCAAAGATTAGTTAAAAATAATCCAGGAGTTCTTTGAAACATTATGCAAAACACTCTTTTGGGAGTCCATCCAAATCCAAATCCAAATCCAGGACATTTCTTTGGAAATTCCTCCAGGTTTTCCTTCAGGAATTCCTCCAGAGATTCGCCCGGGAATTTCTTCTGTGTTTCTTTCAGGAACAATTTCAAGGATAATTCCTCTAAGGATTCCCCCAGGAACACTTTTTAGAATTACTTCAGGAACTCCTTGAATTCTTTCAGGAGCTCCTCCAGAATTTAATCTAGTACTTCCTTAAGGGACTGCTTAGGAAATGCCTCTAGGAATGCCTCTAGGAACTGCTTGTTGGACTACTCCTGGGATTCCTCCGAGAACTTCTTCAGAGATTTCTCCAGGAATTCTTCTAGACACTTCTCCATGTGTGTTTCTAGAGATTCCTCCGTTAATCCCTACAGGTATTCCTCTAGAATTCCTCCAAGAATTTCTGCAGGGCATTACTCGGGAATTCCTTCTGTAATTCTTTCTGGAACAACTTATTTTAAAATTTCTCCAAAGAGCCTCCCAGGAACTATTCTTAGCATTCCTTCAGGAATTCCTCCTTGTATACTTTAAGGAACACCTTCAGGAATTAATTCAATACTTCCTTCAGGATCTTTTCAGTGATTCCCTTAGGAATTCCTTTTGAAATTGCTTCCGGGATTCCTTCTGGAGTTTCTTCAGGAACTCTTCTAAGGATTTTTATAATTTATAATTCAGGAATTATTCCTGGTATTACTCGGATCGTAGTAAGCCTTGCTCGCGAGTGGACGTGTTTTCGTGACAGCAGAATTTTCCTCCGCTTGTTTTCGCGAAAATCTATTAGTTAAAACTATTTGAAGTTAAAAAAAAGTACAAATATAATCTGAAATGATTCCGAAACTATTGTGTTATGGGAGTGGTTAACGATGTGACTACAGATAAAATCGAAGAAGAAAAGTCATTTTGTTCGAAGTGTCCCATTTCTAGGGGTAGTGTGTTTGAATTTGAATCGTGCAGCGCACAGCCGGGAAAAGCGTTTTGAAGTTATAAAAGCGGCGTGTTTTTGAAATGTTAGAATTATAATAGGGTAATGGTTCCCTTATTAAGCATGTGGCTCCCATTTTCATCCTACGAAAAACAAAGGAATGAAGCACTGTTTGTTTTGTTTCTTATTTTTGTATTTTTTGTTAGAAGTGAGCACGCATGAAAACAAAAAGAACGGAATCAATCGGTGCCGTAATCGCTTGTTTTCGAATAGGATGAAATTGGGAGCGTGAGATTACTGATGGAACACAAACCCTATTTGTGTCCAAGAAGCTGTCGTGAATCCAAAAAGCGGAGGAAACACTCAACAGATCCGGCAGCACATCAAAGGATTGCATACGTTGCATTCCACATGGGTGAGATCTTTCCAATATGAAACATTTGATATTCACCACATTACCAATTAAATTTGAATCTGGAGCGTTTGGTACGGTATGTCCACGCATCCTTCCACCCCTGTAGATTCGAGAATTGCTTTGACGAATGAAGTAGCCATTCAAGGCGTAACCTTCTAATGTCCACGCATTTCAAAGAATCATCTCTGCGGCAAATGCAATGCAGTAGGCCTGGCCGCTTTGACGCTTGTGTCATATTTTTGATATGCCGCATGCATCAATACTGAC
Organism: Aedes albopictus; assembly: GCF_035046485.1. NCBI lineage: Eukaryota > Metazoa > Arthropoda > Insecta > Diptera > Culicidae > Aedes > Aedes albopictus. The sequence goes on from NC_085136.1 coordinate 166,269,895, forward strand.
AAGAAAAATAATTGGGCGTAATCTAACCCTATTATTTTCCAGGATGCTTTCTCGTACTGGCTGCGTTTGAATTAGATTAGATTAGATTAGATTAGATTATTCCTGGTATTACTCTACGAATTCCTTGAAAGATTCATCCACTAATTTCTTCGGGAATTCCTCTCGGATTTTTTCCAGGGATTTCTCTAATAATTCCTCGAGGAATTCATCTAGAGATTCCTCCAGATATTCCGCCACAAATTCCTCTAGAGATTTCTTCAGGAGTTCCTCTGAAGATTCCTTTAGTAATTCCTACAGGCATTCCTCTAGTACATCTTCCAGGGCTCCTTCCAAAAAATCTTACAAGATTTTTTTAGAGATTCCTCCAAGAAATCCATGGTTTCCTCAGTGTATTCTTTCAGGACTTTCTTTAGAGATTCCTCCAGTAATTGCTTCCGGGATTCTTCCAAGAATTCCACTAGGAATTCCACCAAAAGAAATTTATCCAGGAAATCTTCAAGGGATTTTTTCCAGAGACTAATACAGGAATTCCTCCAAAAATTTTTCCAAACATTACTCCAGGGAATCCTTCAAGAATTACACCAGGAATTATCCTAGGCATTCTCCCAGGAAATTTTCCTGGCATTCTTCCAGGGATTCCTCCTTGGATTCATGCAGAGATTCCTCCAGGAATTGCATCAGGGACTTCTCCAGGAGTTTCTCCTGGGATACCTCCAGAAATCCATGCAGGCAATCCTCCAGAATTTCATCCAGGGATTTATCCAGGAATTTCACAGGAATTAATCAAGGAATAATATCATAAATTATGTCAGCAATTCAACCAGGATTTCTCCAGGAAATTCGTCAAATTTTCATCCAGGATTATCTCTAGGAATACCTTCTAGATTTTTTAGGGATTCCTTCAAGAATTCTTCCAGATTTTTCTCCAGGGATTGCTGGAGTAATTCCTCTAGTAATTCCGCTGAAAATCTTCAAGGAACTTCTTCAGTGATTTTTCCAGGGATTTCTCCACGAATTTCTCCAAGAATTCCCCCACGCATTCCTTCAGAAATTCCTTCGAGCATTTCTCTTCAGGTGGTCCAAAATAGAAGCTAGAGATCCTTCAAGAGTTTTGTAACTTCTTGTATTTACTACCAAAATTTTGAGTTCTCTTTGAATATGTTCGACAGAAAACATATTGCTTAAGTAATGCCTACACGGATAATTTATCCGTGTTTTATAGCAAAATAATATTTTTTTCGCTAAAGTGTTCACTCACTTCCTTAGGCGGTCCAAAATACCTCCCTTACCCTATCCTTTGGAGTTTACTCTACAACTGACAACACCCAAATTCCCGTGACACCTAGGCCTGAGAGATCGTAGAGCCACAGACAAACAGACGTAACACCTTGAACGATTTTCATGGAAATCCATCACCCAGTTCACCTGGTGGAAAAGTTGCACGAATCACTGCGTTGTGCAATATCGTCAAATTGGGAGAATTGATCGGAAAAAGCAGGTAATCGAAAAAAAATCGTACCATTTTTCCTACGGAACGCTGTTTGTGCGCAGATAGTATTAAGTGTAATTAAACTGAAAAGATTACCTCGCAATATCGAATGTCATTTCGATGATGGGAAATGGAAAATTCGGCAGTATCGACGGTAGCAGACAACGGATTTTTTGAAAGCGGAAACCTCGGGAGAACGCAGCTAAAGCAAACTGATCAACAGAAGGTTGGGCTGGAAAGTGAAAAATTTTCGGTGAAACCTTGTTTCCCGCCAACAAACTTGTTGGTAAACAAATATGACGTTTCTTTCGTCGACTACCTTCTTATTCCTCTTACTCTGCTCGAGAGTAAGATCGACTACCAAAAATTAATTTGGCAATTAGAGGGATTTTTTTCTTGACTGCTTTCCGTCCCAGATGCGTACTGAACTCAACTTTCAATGAAGGTTATTGTTTGTTTGTAACGCTAACAACATATCGTCACACAGCAGCTGTCAAAATAAGACATAGTCTTTTTCATACAGAGCCTCAGAAATGTACTCATAACTAGAAATGGGCGAACCGTTCGCGAACGGTTCAAAAGAACTAGTTCTTTGGAAAGAATGGCTGAGCTGTCGTTCGTTTGAAAAGAACGGTAGTTCTCCGTTCTCTCAAAATCGGGAAAACTGAATGTCCCACAGAACCGTTTATTCTTCTTTGCCAAAGAACGAAGATTGGTCTCTGAGAGACAGTTCTCCAATGACATACAGCCGGTCAAAGAACGACATTTGAGAAATGACTGGTGAATGCACAAGATCACAAATGTTATATGTTTGCGGAGTTGGGTTTACAAAATATAAAATGGTTCCTGTGATTACGCAATTAAAATAACACGTAAAATAACGACTTGGCTAGTAGATCTTTAGATTAACATTAGATTGAGCAAACAACGAAAAAACCTACTGAACGGTAGAACGGTTCACGAGAACTAGTTCTTTCTAAAGAACTGTTCAAATGAGAACGACTCTTTTAAAAGAACTGTTTTGCCCATCGCTACTCATAACACTAGTTTACAGCATTTTTGAACTTGGTAAGCTGATGATCGTTTTTGGCGTAGAATCATGCCCTGAGTTCGAAAACGCGAAGGAAAAAAATTACTGTAGAGCGGAAATTTTTTCGACTTTCCATACAAGGCTAATGATTTGAAAACGATTTTTGTTCTATTTTTAAGCAAAGTCGCTCACTTCACACATCTCATTCTCCGTAATTAATGATCCGATTGAGCTGAATTTTTTACTGTATCTCGCCTACATATGATATGTCAAATAATCGTTGAGAAAGAATTTTTAAATTGTTTTTTTCTCATTGAAAAAAATACATTTCTTCATATATTTTTGTAAATTTTCAAAAAATTAAGGAGATCGTCCCCAAATCTCGTCAATATCTTGAATTTCATCAATCTGACGCAAAACCTGCATTCAGATGATCGAATGGTATTATATTCAGCTTTTATTTTATGGAAAAAGATTTGAAATTGGTTGAACAAAACGCAATATATTTGAATTTTAGTAAATTCCATATTTTAAAAAGTTGTAAAACTCAATATTGAGTCAAAACTCAAAAACTGTTCTACTTTAAATTTTTTGATGCACGGTTTCGAAATCAGCGCTAAATTATGCTTCAAAAATTTTGGTCGTTGACAGAAGTTCACGACTTTCGTTTTATTTTGTAAACTAGTGTAATTAACGGTACAGTCCTTACTCTACCGGTTTTCAGCAAAGTCGAATGCTTTGATTTAGAAGCAATAGTCCTTAATAATATTGAACCTTCATAGTATTTATTAGTGTGTTAGACTGCATTGAAGAACCCCTCGGCGATGCATCGCCCATGAGTAACCCAAAGGAAGGAGTGCACTCGACCGTACCTCAGCTCGAAATAAATCGGCAAAGGGCTTGGACGGGGTCGATATCCTATTTCATGTTTTTCCCTGATAAATATATGTTAATGTAGTAATTAGTTGTAATAAATGTAGTCTGTTGTTAAATAAACTGTGTTGTTATGTGAAGTAATGTGCGGAGTTTGATAACAAAACCCGAAGAAGTTCCCATCCAAATTGTCCTGGAAGGCCATCCAACTCAAAATACAGTCCACGTCGGAAGGATCAGTCACAAAACAGCATTTAAGACTGCGTAATTATTTCGATTGTTTACTACAATTAAAAATCTTTGTATTGAATAGGTTAAAAAATGAAAAACAGAGTAAAACGATTTATTTTTAAAATTTTGCATGTAAAACTCCCAAAAAATAAATAAAAGTTGCATTAACTAAACTACAAACATGGTGCATCATTTTTAACTTTTTGTGAAAATAGGTACCGTAATCCAGGGTCAAATTGATCACTTTAAAACAACTTTTGCAGATAACATCAGTGCCTGGTCAAATATTGCCAAAGGAATTTCTTTAAAACCAGTACCCAGTGGATCTCCATGGAATCATGCGACAGAAATTTGTTCAACAAATTTAAACTTTAAGTTAAATAACTTCAAATATCAAAATATTGGAAATGCCACTTTGGGGCGAAATTGATCAGTATACAATCAAGCATCGGTTGGAAAGGAAAATTTCCTTCACCGCTTAATTTTGCTCTTCTAAAACCGAATAACGCGTCTAAATTCTTACAACTAGTGAGTTTAATACTTGAAATGCAAAATTAAATTTCGAAATTTCCCCTTAAATGCCTAAAGGTAGGCAATTTCATTTGAAATAAGTGATTTCTACTACAATAAATGACTATTTCTTCATAAAATGAACTTTTTATAACAATTTCATGTTCTGATTAGCTGCATAACATCCCAACCAAGGCTCCACAAAAATGTTAAAACAGAGAATTCACGGGAAGTCCTATTACCAATTGATTGTTTAGTAACAATGATTTCAGCTAAATGAGGAAAACATTGCAAATTCCTTAAAAAAATATGGCAAAACTTACTTATTTCTTAAAAAAATTAAAGTCTACACTCATCTTAAGACATCTACGAATCAGATGACGTAAAAAGTTTAAGATCATTACAACGCTTAAGAGTTCCTAGTCTGGAATTACAATATAGTACCCGAGTGATCAATTTCACCCCGCTGATCAACTTGACCCCGGTTTACGGTACACTGAAGCCCTCGGCACTTTTTGAGCTTTCAAAAGTACAGATCAAGCAGTTCTAGATTGAGTTTAAATATAAGGGCGAAAGTAACATGAGAGAGTTCTCTTCATCGACTCTCCCTTCTTCAAATTAAAGTGACAAGATGCAAGAATGGTTGCACTTTTTGGTCATAAATCGCTAGGTTGCGATGCAATCTAGCGTCTAAGTGTAAAAAAGTTTGATTGAAATTGCATCTTGTCACTTTAATTTGCAGAAGAGAGAGTCGATGAAGAGAACTCTCTCATGTTACTTTCGCCCTTATTTAAACTCAATCTAGAATTATTCTTAAAATTTGAGTGTTTGGTGATCATAACATAGCTAAATTTTTTGTTTTATTTTTTTTTCTTTAATTCGCTGTAACTTAAGTATGGTTAGATGCATTGAAACCTGTACGTAGAATAAAATTTTGATATAAAAAAAAATCCCGAAAATTGTTCCTTATGCTCACATCGATGAAAAATAAAAATTCGAGAAAAAATAAATAAATGCATCCAACCATCCTGAACTACTGGCAAATTTTTATGCTGGAAATCAGCTTTCAACAGAGCCAAAACCGTTTTCGAGTTATTAGGTTTTTAAGAAAATTAGGCATTTTTCATACGTTTTATTCAAAAGTTAGGTGAGGAATAATGGTTATGTGTTGATGCAAAAGTAAATGATTCATGAAATCAGTGTATAAACAAAAAATCATTCAAATTGGATATATATAGAATCAAAAATGGTATTTTCTGGAAATGTTCTATAGTAAAATAGAAAATCGTTTGCAGTAAAATGAAATTTTGTTGCATTTACATTTTATTTTTCTGCGCGTGAAAAAGAACGAATGGAGTTTAATTGGTAGAATGATAATAAATTAGAGAAATAAAAAACAAATTGAAAATTTATCAACAATCGTGATAGTTATCGCCAGTACACTCAACCGCATAAGTCGCAAAACACAACAACTGTTAGAATGCAATCAAGAGAGCATCTGCTGTGGCAATCCATTTTAAATTTTTGGTGGAGCTAAAACGCCACCCCTGCTGTCTAAGCTGAAACCGCACTCTGACATAGGCAATCTAAAACAAAACAGCCTAGCGATAGAACACCGGTAGAGTTAATTAATTTTCTCGACTTTTAATTAATTGCTTTCGTCGGAATAAATAATTCATCACGAGCGATCATTTGCGGTTTACGTCTCGTGCCGCAGACCTCGGCACTAGAAACCAATCTCGAAAAAAGGGACGTCATTTGGTCGTTGTTCCGTTTGGTTTGTCCCTTTGCGTTTGAACAAGGCATCAGGAACATTCCAAAGTGGAAAAAAATCAAAAAGGACAATGAATCTGTTAGTTCATCGAGCTCTCCAACTTCGGACCAGGGATACCATAAAAAAAATCTACAAACGCTGCCAACATGCCAACCAGTCATTTAAATAGGAAAATTGCTCCAATGAAGAGAAACATTTTTGTTTTTTGATGTTATGCTAATTGCATGCTTATTTGAATCTTTCGCAGCATTTCCCCCCTTTCCTATTCGACTGCTGCCGTAGTGATTATCTGTGTGGTATTTGCCATGCAGCAGCGCGAGTGTTCTGATGATTTTCTTGCGAACAAGTTTTCCACCAGAGGAAAAAAACAGTTGCAAAAGCAGAAATGAAGGCTTTTATCTATGTAATCAAACTTCAAAAGAAAAGTTGATTATTTTGCGGATTTTTCTCTGTTCCACAAAGCTTCTACCGGGGGCACAAGCACCACCACCAGCCTAACCAACAGGCAACCGCAAGAGCTAATATAAACCCGGCGAGAGATGAAGATTAACAAACAAGGCACAAATCCAACGAGCCAATCATCGTCGGCTCCGTCTCATCATTGGGCTCATCATCCTTTTTTGTATTGTGACTGCGCCATCGCGCGAATAAATAGCGTGTCTCATTAGCTACTCCTTGCATCAACAGTGGCGCAGGTTTGCGGCCTTGAGATACGAATGGTTACTTTGTAGTTTGAGCTTTGGTGGTGCTCAATCCAAGGACAGCTCAATCAGTACATTTAGATATGCATAGGGTGCGGGACCTTAAGGAAGGAGGTCATATTTTGGTCATGTCCCGGAAATAACTCAGTCAATTTTATTTTAATTGATTTGAGGAACCATCCTGGACAGCCTGCTGATCGTCGAACCATTTTAATCGATGGTTGGTCGTTGAAAGGTACGCCCTATTCCACCTATCGAACATTTCGTCAGCAAGACACTACTGCTACCGTTCGTAATGATTCCGCAGAGCTCCACCGCGACTCCCACCGCTCAACTATACACTTACTTCATCTACACCAGACACCGTTTGGCTCAGAATCAGTAATTCGGGTTCACTCGTATCCTGCAGTAGATAGGTTACTCCAGCTTTTCATGAATTACACCGGACCCAATCGATGCCCACGATGATAATTACCTTAAGGGTTGAACGATCCGGCAACTTGGGTCTCCAGTTAGAATAGTGGTAAGCTTTTGGATCGCCACTCCGGAGAAGGCGGATTCGGTTCCCGTTCCAGTCGGGAACTATTTGCGACTGCCCTGGGCATAGCGTATCATTGTATCTACTTGCCTCACAATATACAAATTCATGCAATTGCAGGCAAAGAAAGCCCTTCAATTAATGACTGTGGAAGTGCTAAAAGAACACTAATTTGACAGCGGGTTGACAAGATGCTGCTGTAGATCCACTGTCTCCAGATTACCACACCCAAGTAACACACTTGTCACAGAAGAAACACGGCGGAACAGGTTGTTGTACAATAAATGTACAACTCGTGCTGTAAAAATCATCATTTTACAACTCGTTACATAAAATACATAAATTTTAAATGGGACTTGATCATTACTATAGGTGAATGGTGTCAAGATATGTTTGATGCACTTCTTGCATTCTTCTAGAAGCTAGGCCGCCAAACCCACGAAAAATCTTGTGATTTCCCTATGAAAACTGGCAACTTCCGGTTTTTCTTGCTTGCAATTAAAGTTTTCTGTTTTTTTTTTTATTACCAGCCAAGTGTTTCCAACGAAATTAAGGCACACATGGAGGCGCATGGTTGTTGATCTCTACGCTGTCCATGTTATGGGTCATTCAAATATGACGACCATCGTTTTGCGGAGAGGGGGCCGCGCATCACCGATCGCCACAGCTCTCAGCTAGCACGTATGGTGAACGCAAGCCAGTGTGTGGCGCTCTGGCTGCACTCAGCAAAATTGCCTCATACTTAATGGCAAATATCCATGTGCCAAACCACATGCAAAGTATATGCAACCAATACCCGATTACGCAGGCAAATTAGCACATGAATAGTATATGCTCTAAATTGTATGAGTCGCTGCTGTATGGTGCCTCATCAAAAGTATGAGTCGCACTTATGGAAAACATTTGTTTACCCCCATTGCAAAAATCCATGTCCCGGACACATAGAAGGAATGAAGATTTTTTTCCCAGTGTGGGAGAAAAGCAATGTGTGTAACATTACACTTTGCTCTTTTGTACACAGAGGAAAATGCCATCACTGGATGGAGAAAAGGGAGTCGGAAATGCCCGAAAATTGATGGACGTAATTTTTGAATATTTTCATGAAGTGACATTAGACTGGCCCACATTTCTATGGAGAGAAATAAAAGTAGTCAAAATTTATGGGGCACCCCCTAGAATTTTGACTTTGGATGAAAAGAATAATCTGTGAAAGATACAGCTCAATCGGTTTAAAATTGAGCTGGTGCAAACGATTTCAAGTTTGTATGGGGTTTTCAGGCCAAATACATGGGAAATTGGATGACCTCCAGTCCATGGTTCAGTACGCCGGTTTATCACGCTCGATTTGGCTCAGAATGTAATAGATGGCAGGTGGTAGTCTGATGAAAAAGTTTGAAGAAGATCATACCACGGAACATCTTAATTTAGTTGCGGTTTCAGCCAACGGAAGGAGGATGAGAATCTGTACCATCCGTCAACTCTCAGTTGTTGCATTGCGGCACATGTATGCCGTTCAAAACTTGCGCGCGAAATCATAGGCAGCTATGTTTTTCTTCATTTCAATTGCACGCGCGCGTGAGCGGGTATCTAGCCAGATGAAGAATAGCATAGCTGCCTATGATTCCGCGCGCAAGTTTCGAACGGCAAACATGTGCTGCAATGCAACAACCGAGAGTAGACGATGGTACAGATCCTCATCCTCCTTCCGTTGGCTGAAATCGCAACTAAATTAAGTTTTACCATGGCATGATCTTCTACAAACTTGTTCCTTAGAGTACCAACTGTCGTCTATTACATTTTGTGCCAAATCTAGCGAGACAAACCAACGTGCTGAACGAGGGATTGGAGGTCATCCAATTTCCCATATATTTGGCCTGAAAACCCCATATAAACTTGTCGTTTGCGACAGCTCAATTTTAAACCGATTGAGTTGAATCTTTCACAGCTTATTCTTCTCACCCAAAGCCACAATTCTAGGGGGTGCCCCGTAGAACCAGATGGCCTTTTTGCACCACTTCCGTTTTACGAATCAGTTTTTAAAATCGCAAAAAATCAATGAAAATACAATAGTTCAGTGAATATTTTTGCTGAAGTGTCGAGCATATATTTTCTAGTTGCTGTTACCACTTTGAAAGCCTAAGAAATGAGGCTAATTTATATCATTGAAAACGATGAAAGTTTGAAAAATGGCATCCTACCCCACTTTCCCCTACATAAGTGTGCATTTTCTCGGTTGCCAATCCCATTGTGTTAACCAGCTAAGCATATTGTTTGTCTCACCATAAACGCAACATCAGCGATTCTAATCAATGACAACACAGTCACAGCGTAATGACACTCGCCGTTCACTTTCTCTGATAGAATGGATCAGCGGTGGAGTCGAATTGCTGTTTCTAAAAAGATATGTTTGAATACCTATATTGAAGCAATTTAGAATTATTAACTATCTACCTTTGGTCCTGTTGATGAAGCTTCACTTCCAGTACTTTGCATATCCAGATCAGGTTCCTCTTCAAGGTATTCTTCATTCGAATATTGTGGCAATAGTCCTGACGCATGTACGTACTTGCACCGGAATCTAGCAGGTCGTCAAAATTTGGCGACTCGATTTCCTCACATTCCACTTCATCGTGGCCACTGTTGATTCCCGGGTCTTTTTACCAAAACAGTCCACTTACCGCTGAAATTTGAATATCCGATGTTTTCATGGTGCAAACGAGAGGATCAAATTAATAATTTCACCAGTCGCGAATCTCGAGCTAAAAAAAAAATGATTTGTTTACGAATTTGCTGCCCGCTGTTTATAGGTGCACAGAGTGAGATAAATATGTCTATGGGCTATGCACGATTTCATTCGTTTGACAGTTAAGCAGCGCCGTGTTGTCCAGACAGCCATTGATACATGTTGATTTTAGCAAACACAATTCACCTGTCTAATGAATCAGCACCAAGTGAGCGTGTGTTATGGATCACTAAAATAACTAAAACGGCCGCTATGAAATGAATTGTTAATTGTTTATTTTACGGGGAATCAGTGCTAAATAGGCAAAAAGAATTTCCTACCGATTTTCGTAACACGTTTTCTTTAGATATTTAAAATTGATTATAAACAAAATTTTATTTAATTTGTCATTTGTTGATTTTATTTTTAGAAGTATAGCTTGTTTAACCCTAAAAAGTGCAAAACTGAAAATGTTTAACAAACACATTATTCACAGTTGGTATTTGGATAATCTGGGTTAATATGGTGAAACGGGCATGACAACCGTTCATGCGGTCATGTGTGACGTTTACGTTTGTATCGGCAGAATATATGAGCTTGATTGGTTGAGTTTTTAAACTTCAAGGTCATTTCCACTTCTAAAAAAACATTAATTTCTATGAAAATCCACAAAAAAATGGAGAAATTGAAGTTTAATAAGTACTTTCTCGATCCTTGTGGCTTTTAAAACCAGTTTCATTAAATTTTTTTGCCTGTTTTAACTTTAAAAAATATGACTTTGTAAATAACATACATGGGTTTCAAAAGTTACAGAACTCTTTAATTCAAAAAATGATATTTTTGGGGCATCAAGGCAAAATGACCAAGATATAAGTTTGTTGTTGTTCGCTGATTTAATAGATAGATGGCTCAAATGTGTTATTCAAATAAAAATCTCTTTTAGGTGGACATTTTCCGATTTTCTCCCTCGACAAATAGCATATTTTTCCAGAAATGCGATAATCTGGGGGAATATGGTAAAACGGGCATGGACATTTTTCATGCGGTCAGGTTTAACATTTTTATTTATCTCGGCAAAATATATAAGAGCTTGATTGGTCGAGTTTTTATACTTCAAGGTCGTATCCGCATCTGAACATGAATTTCTATCAAACACACAAAAAAATGCGGAATTGGGGTAAAATGAGTATGTTAACGATCCGTGCGGCCTATGAAACCAATTTTATTCCATTCTCCACACGTTTTCACATTAGATAAACATGACTCTGTAAATCACATTCGTGGTTTTCAAAAGTAACAGAACTCATCAATTCAAAAAAATGATATTTTTGGGGAATCAAGGCAAAATGGCCAAAATACCAGTTCTTTTAATTTTTATTCTGATTTATTCGATGGCTCAAATGTATACCAAGTAGAAACTCATACGGATGGACATTTACTGATTTTCTCGCTAGATAAATAGCATATCTTATCAAAAATGCGATAATCTGGAGGAATATGGTAAAACGGGCATGACAATCATTCATGCGATCAAGTTTAACATTTTCATTTATATCAGCAACATATATGAACTTGATTGGTCGAGTTTGTATACTTCAAGATCACTTCCGCTGCTGAAAATATATGAATATCTTTCAAAAAAGGCTAAAAATTGGGGAATTGGGGTAAAATAAGAATGTTAATGATCCGTGCAGCCTATGAAACCGGTTTAATTGGATTCCCCGCACATTTTTACATAAGAAAAGTATGGCTTCGTAAACCGCATTCATGGTTTTCAAAAGCTGCAGAACTCTTCAGTTCAAAAAATGATATTTTAGGGGCATCAAGGCAAAATGGCCAAAAAAGCAGTTCGTTTGATTTTTATCCCGATTTATTCGATGGCTAAAATGTATTTGTTAGGTAAAAACTCATTTTCATGGAGTTTTACTGATTTTCTCTCTAGATAAATGGCATATCTTACCAGAAATGCGATAATCTGGGGGAATATGGTAAAACGGGCATGACAATCATTCATGCGGTCAAGTTTAACATTTTTATTCATATCCGCAATATATATGAGCATGATCGGTCGAGTTTTTATACTTCAAAATCATTTCCGCTTCTAAAAATACATGAATTTATATAAAAACGGCTAAAACATTGGGGAATTGGGGTAAAATGAGCATGTTAACGACCCGTGCGGCCTATGAAACCGGTTTTATTGGATTCCCCGCACATTTTTACATTAGAAAAGTATAACTTCGTTAACCGCATTCGTGGTTTTCAAAAGTTACAGAATTCTTTGTCGGTTTTGTACCTTATTTTCCCACTGTGCATCGCTAGAAATCTGGCGCCTCTGCCAGTGAGGCCATCACAGCACTTGAAGAGGGCGGTGATAGAAGCTTTACTGGTTCTACGTATTGACAGTTTCGTCCTTCAAATCTTTGTCAGACGTACACGAGCGGGGTGGTATGACATCACATTGAGCTTGTTGACATATAATAGACTTGATTTGTCGTCAGTGATTTTGTTTTAATCGATCACAATTATATCATATGCAGATATGATAACAACTGCAGATATAATTTAGTTTTATTCAACATTTTTTTTTGTTTTAGGCAATGAAATGGAATCTAACACATAAGGGGTCATCCATTTCCATTTTTAGCGTAACGTACTTAATGGATGCTTCCTTAGGTCGAAGCCAAATAGGTAGAATAAACAAATTCAAAAACAAATTGAGTAAAATTAGTAGAATTGTTGACATTTTCTAATGATATAATTATTTAGTTCCACTTTTGCTTTCTCAACGTTCAATAACATTCATTACTTGGTCAAGGCACCATTCACCGTGGATCTAAGAGGATTCGGGGCAAATAAGGGCTGTCATTTGACTTCAGTCTTATAAACATTGTTGGTGCCGCTTTTAATTGCCTTCATTATAGGTTAAAATTAAAGCAATATCCACAGAAGTAGAAAATTTTTCACAAAATTTGGTGATATAGTACAATTAGTAAAGGGTAGTAGGGTCGCCTAATTCCGTGGTAGGTCACCATTCACCGTGGTAGTAGGGACCCATTCACCGTGTATGAGAAATTTTATTCTACTTTGTTTAAAAATGATCAAAACACCCCAGCCAAGGGAATTTTTTTCGTTTAAATTCATTTCAAGTAATAACTTGCAAGATTTTATTAGAAAAACGAATGTTCAAATTTTCGATTTTTTTCTAGATGTATGGGACAATATGGGGCACGGTGAATGGAGACCATTGATTTTTAGGGTACCCATTTACCGTGCCTTTTTGTTTCAATTAAAAAGTACGAGTAATCGTACTTTCTCGTTAAACTTACTTCAGTAATGCAAAATACATACCTGTTATGTGAATTTAATTGCTTCCTGGTGGAATAAAAACGTTACTACATTTAGTTTATCGCTTAAATCGGTTTCGTTTTTTCACTATGAATGCAGTGAACGAGCAGAAACCCGCTTCATGTAAACACACTTTAGTGTCAAAATGATACTTTAAAAAGTTTCTAATGAGCGTTTTGACATGGTAACAATACATTAGTGTTGTATTGGTGAAATTGAAGGGAAATTGTCATATCATTCAATCATAATATGGAAATAATGAAAAAATATTCGAAGGCACACGGTGAATGGAGCCCCCACGGTGAATGGCGCCTTGACGGTATACTTTTTTGACTAAATAAGAGCAGTAGTACTGTAATCGATCTTATGTTTTCGCGTGTAATAGAATGCATATGAAACATAGTTCCATGTAACGGAAAAAATGTTCATCTGGGCGCAAATTACAGCACATGCAATACCCGTCGTTTTAGATAGGATGACTTTCAGGCCAAATTATGCCTGAAACTTGCTCACGCTGAAAAATAACTTGACTTTAAAACAACAAAATGCATGGTTGATTTTCAAACTGAGAATTTACTTATTCCAAAGTTATATTTCTTCGTTCTTACTTAGTTTATCGATAAAAACAACCATTTTCTATCATTCCATGAAACGTTGGAAACTTCATTTGTTTCTACAAAATGAAGTTCACAATTTTCCAATAACTTTCAAACTGTTTGTTCAATCAAGTGATTGTCAAAGAGAAAGTTGTTGGGACAGACAAATGTTTTGGAATTAACATAGTGTTGTTGATGGAGCATCATGAATTACTTAAAGGGCACATTTTCTTACAGATTGAGATACTCATGAAGTTAAATTCCGAATATTTTGGAAACGGTTACTTTAAGAAAGATTATTATTAAAGGCATTTCGATTCGACTTTTTTGTAGAAGCATATTCTGATATTGAAACATATTTTTTTTTATTAACAAGTGGTTTTCTCTCAAATGATTTTTTTTCAGTGCATTTTTTTCACAGAAGTCATTTGTTTCCTTACCATTCCTTTTCAGACACTTTTCCTCTATAACGAATGAAGTTACATTTTTACGAGAACATTCATGTCAAAAACATATACGCCCGTCTCAAGAGTTACTCTCGAGACCAAACGATTTTCTCACGTCAAAACACTTATTATGTTGTGCAGAATACGTTAGCAAAATTTCACCCAAAACCGAATATCAAAGTTTTGTCGTTTACAGATCTCGCGCAGAACTGCTCTATACTGGATTCACTTTTACATGATTTTCTCTATGCGACTCTTCCTAAGTTTCGAAGTTACACGATGTTCAGTTGGGAAGTTTTTTATTTGCTTTTTGTTATTTTTTTTCGCCGGCCCTCAAATTACTATTATCTTTGTCATCTTGCCAAAATTTGAAAACGATCTGATGAAAATGTTTAAAATCTTTTTACACGTTGTTTACACGAACTTATCTATCGCATAAGAATACAAACTAGAGTTAACAGAGAAAATAGGAAAGCTCATAACCTGAGGAAGGGGAGGTTTGTGGATGTTCACCTTTTATTTCAGACAAGACTTCACTGGATTCTCCTAGAATCCAGCTAATTGTTCCAGATAACTAACCCAACCTCATAGCTAAAAAACTGTGTGAACTAGTCCGGATTTGGATTGGAGTGCAATGAAAGAACCCCAAAAACTTAGAAAACATATTACTGTGAAGTATTCAATTTGCAGCTAATTATATATCCAGTTTACAGTTTGTATTGATAATATTATTTACAACCGACAAACCATGTCGATATTCCAACGGTTTTATATTTTATTACAGCTTTTAACAGATTATAACTAAATGATAACAAGTTCTGTTACATTTTTTAAAACAAATATTACACCATACACAAACTACGTATCGCTTAAGGAAGAGGAGGAAGTACAATTCAGCGTTACGGTCAGGACTTTAATACAATACAGCGTAACGGAAGAGGAGAGGATGTTAAAACATGACGATTTTAGCGTTGCATTATAAATGAATGCTATCTATGTTATAAGCTTTGTTGCAAGTCTGTTTGCTCAAGTGATCAATATAAAAAAGATGATCAAACTTTTTCTCGTAAATACAAAAAAATCTAACAAATTTTGAAATTATTTTGTTACAAAAAATATAGCAAATATTATAATAAATATGTTACGAAATTATATTATGGACAATTATTTCAATACGCATAATGTAACAAATGCTGTTATATATCTGTTTGAATAAATAAAACAAGTTTTGTTATAGTTTTGTTTTGAAAATAATAACAAATTTTGTTACAATTTTGTTATGATTATACACCTATAAGAATCCTTAAAACAAAATTGTATCAAATTCTGTCATTTCTAGCAACGGTTGTTATAATTTTGTTAGTATCTTGTTAGGAGCTTCTGGTCGGGAATGGGTCGGAAATGGATACTCAAAGATTATTTGTTAAATAACAAATGCAATTGAAGTCGAAATAACTTTTCAATTGGTATGTATACTCTTCTATGTGGTAATGATAGTTTAGCAACAAAAGTATCACATTATATGAAATGCTTAATCCTTTATAAGGCCGAGAAAACTAGAAGAGTAATCAACGCATACTATTATGGAAATGATTATACTCATGATTACATGTACAAAACTATTTTTGTTTGAAAGAAACTCTCAAAAATCTAGGTGGCAATATAGTTGCCACTGCCCGTTCAGCCCAAAAACGCTGGTGGCAATATAGTTGCCACTGCCCGTTTAGGGTACTTTTCTTCTTTTGACTTCGACAAAAAGCCGGAAAAGAGACCTTAGAGTGGATTAGGGCTTAACTCTTAATTTAAACTGCGTAGTTCAGCTCATATCAACCCATAATTTGATTATTTCTTAAAATATTTACCAAATTTATAGTTTTACAATAAGTTTGAGCTAATTTTCTTCACGCGGTCAAATTTTGCCACTTTTGAGACTACAAACGGCTCCCAAATTATTGTTTAAGCTTTGTTTAGTACCAAAAAAAAATACCAGGCATTGTTAGTAATCCTAATTTTGAGTAAACCAAAAAAGAAGTTCGAAATAAATTGTTATAAAACGGAAAAAAATAAAAACAGTAGGTGGCAATATAGTTGCCACTGCCTTATAAAGGGTTAATAAACTACAAATGATTGAAAATTGACCCAATCTCACCCCTTAGAGGGGGTGAGAATGGGTCAAAGTATTCGAAATCGACTATCTAAGAATATAAGTTCATTTTATTGATCATATATAGTAATCCTACTAAAAATACAATGTAACCATAACGAAAAAATATTTAGGGTCGTTCAAATATTATGTTACTCAACATTTCACATTATTAGACCCTCTCCTGCAATAACATTTAAAGTCCTAGCAAAACGGTAGACTTATTTTTCTTTCTTTAGTATTTTTATGTATTTTATGAATGATCCTTATAATATGGTACTCTTAATTCATAAAGTTCGAGTTAAATACTCAATAAGCAATCTCGTATGCCTCAATTCTACGTTCGTTCGCTTTCCGACATTGTGCTATGTTGCCGGTTTTATAGCCCCGGTATTTCCTGGATCCCACTACCGTCTGGTAGTTTCATGATATTTCCTTAAAATTTCAAAAGTGAGTGGAGAAGAAGAACGCTATTCAATCTGTTTTGTGAGCTCACGATATTGCAGTACACTAAAGATTAGATGATGATTAGAGGAGCTGTCCAAACGCATGAGTTTATTGTTATAAATGATTTTAGGCACTAAACGTATGAACACACCGCTTGACACTTATTCGACACATTTTCGAAAAAAGCGTGCTTTTATGAAGATACGGTAAACATGGCACCACTCTAATGTCAAATGGGGTCTGGATAACAAGTTCAATTTTTAGTTAAGGTTATGTGCACTCGATAACTTGCTTGACCCAATCTCACCCCCATTCTTAATATTTAGACATAGGGTCGAAAATATTGAATTTTTAAATAAAAAGAGCAATGACAGCCCGCTTTTTTGTTGCATCACCCAGGTAATACCTACAGCCAACCACTTATAAGAAAATGTATGGTTGGGTACTTGTGTGAAACATTACGAAGGGCAAATTTTTTCACAGTGACTTACTAGTAGTTTCATGATATAAGTTTAGCTACAAATTTAACAAAAAACAATTATTGCTAAACATCTTATTCTGCATCATGACGTGTAAAAACATCTTCTCTTTGAAATAATATAAATAAGTTTTCAATATGAATTGGCGATAGTTGATGAGCTATTTTAAATTTTATGTTTCTCCGTTTTGACCCAATCTCACCCCCAGACCCATTGTCACCCCCATCGATGGTAAGGCCGTTCGCAATGCTGTTTTATTTTGTATGGCGAGTTTTAAAAATTTTAAAACTCGCAATACAAAATAAAACAGCATTGCGAACGGTCTAACACTTAAAATATGTTGCATACCTCCAGCCTTGAAGTCAGCTCTTTCCAGAACAAACAACCAAGGTTGCGACCATTCATTTGCAAAGATTTACATTCATTTGCTATTATCTCAGTTCAGAAGCATGCTATCGAAAAACAATGTATGGATGAATTCAAGTTGTAGTTTTATCTGAAAGTTTGCTGAATTACATTGGGGTCGCAAACGTATACCAAAGTCGTAAGCGAGCTGTGAAGGCAACTCTCAACGCGGTGAATGTAAATTTCATTCACGCTGTGGAAAGTTGCCTTCACAGCTCGCTCACGATTTTGGTATACGTTTGCGACCCCAATGTAATTCAGCAAACTTTCAGATAAAACTACAAGGTTGAATTCATCCATGCATTGTTTTTTGATAGCATGCTTCTGAACTGAGATAATAGCAAATGAATGTAAATCTTTGCAAATGAATGGTCGCAACCTTGCAAACAACAATTACCGTCAAAATAGTCTGGAGCAAAACAAACTGTTTTAATATTGCGATTGTCATTTGTATTTGTATTTGCTTATATCATCTGACCTTTGTAGTCTTAATGAATATAGTGGGATGGGGAAAAGCTTCCTTGAGCCAGCCACATTATGCCAAGATCAAGAAAGCGTAAAAACCCCAAATCTTTTCTCAAATGTAACAATAAATGAATCTTAAAAACTAGTCAAACATTGAAACGACAAACATTCTGAGTTGATACTTAATTAACTAGAACAGAACTTATTTAAAACCTAATATCTGTCAGTACGAGGTTCAGCAAATCTCTTGGTGCGAGGACCGCTCGATGGACGTAATGGTGACGATGAAAAACCGAGAAAAAAACAACAGGTATAGCACAAGACAAAAACGGTAAATCTATTGGATAGAGACTCACCCGCTCGGTTATCACTGAGTTCCGGATCATCCAGGTCATGGCAGAGTGCGGTTGCTCAGCAATCTTTGTTTGAAGGCTAAGGCAGAGGAGTTGAAATCGAAAAACTCGTACACATCGTTGAAGCTTCTCGACATGAATCGTATGGGATCATGCAAACCGTACACGGTATTTCTGTGATCCATCCGTAGGAATTCCCGTTGTCTGAGGGTTCGTTCTGGAGCATAGACGTTTAGTTGAGACAGAATGGCTGGAGATTCGGTCTCTCCTAGTAAAATCTTAGCGACAAATACAGCTTGCGCAGTTTTTCTCCTGTGGCTCAGCGTCTGTATTCCCAAAAGGTTACAGCGATCCTCGTATCGAGGTAAGTTGAGCGGGTCACGCCATGGCAGTCAACGTAGAGCGTGGATGAATTTCTTCTGAACCGCCTCAATTCTTGCGATCCAGGTGGTTTGAAATGGGCACTGTTGCGGAGGCAATAAAGAACAGGATCCAAATTCAATGAATTTATTCTCTGGGTGGGAAAAAATTATAAAATTCCTAAAAATACAAATTCATAAGCATATTCTTAGCTTTTCTTAATACGTTTAACAAGCTTACTCTTAGTGATCCAGCCTCAGATCGTATCTCCTGCAACAGTGTCCCTTGCTGAACGATTGTGGAACCTCTGTATTTATTAAGAGAAGCTTAGTGATTTCTCTAATATTTATGGAGAATGTGAAATGCGGCTTATAGTGTAAATATTACCTTTTGAGCTGTACCTAGACCAACTAACGATACTGTCTAGGGTTAGCCAATAACAGTTCTAGCTCGACCGACCTACTCCTGTTCTGAGCAAAAAGATATAATGTCAATCAACATAGCGTAGGTAGAACCTACCGTAGAGCATCATACGCTAACCTGCTGCAAACTATATCACCGATACTATATCAACTAATCTGACTTCTAGTTCACCGTCTAGCAAAAATTATAGCGTATCCTAGGGTAAATAGGGCCCATATAGCCGAGGCGGTAAACGCACGGGTATTCAGCATGACCATGCTGAGGGTGACGGGTTCGATTCCCGGTCGGTCCAGGATCTTTTCGTAAAGGAAATTTCCTTGACTTCCTTGGGCATAGAGTATCTTCGTGCCTGCCACACGATATACACATGCAAAATGGTCATTGGCAGAGGAAGCTCTCAGTTAAAAACTGTGGTAGTGCTCATTGAACACTAAGCTGAGAAGCAGGCTTTGTCCCAGTGAGGACGTTACGCCAAGAAGAAGAAGAAGAAGAAGAAGGGTAAACAAATTTAGTTAGTTAGATAAGATCAACTATCACTTTCTACACGAATTACTTAATATGCAAACATAACTCGCAGGCAACGATGCAATGTTGTGGATAATCAACACTCTATTGTTGCGCCGTTCCTTCCACGTTGGACGTCTCGCATACTGTAGCAGGTTCACCACCGTGTGTGTCACTCAGTGGCGTAGAAATAGATGGGGTCGACCGGGCGTAGTCAACAGTCCCCCCCGAAATGCGCGGTGAGCTCCCCAGCTGCGTATTTCCGCTAACGCCTACGTCGAGAACAGCCAACGACACTGCTGATCGCTCGTAGATTCCACCGGACGCAGTTTGTACGGTGGCACGACGGACTTGACCATCGGAAGCCTAGTGCGTAGCAATTACTCTGCCCTTCGGCCAGCAATTTCTGGATAACTTTGGGTCAACGATGATGACGATGTCGCCAACGGTGATTGGTTTCACTGGTGTGACCCACTTAGACCTTCGCGTAATAGTTGGCAAATAGTCTCGCAACCAGTGCTTCCAGAATACGTTCGCCATAGCTTGGGATTGAGTGTAGCAGTTTCTAAGAGTCACGGGACTGTCATCAAATGGAACCCATGACCTCAGGCCATTTGCTGAACCTAACAGGAAGTGGTTAGGCGTCAACACGGGCGAATCATCATCGTCTATCGGAATATCAGTCAGTGGTCTGGAATTGACTATATTCTCTACTTCTGTGAGTGCGTTTTGTAAAACTTCATCGGTGGGTAGTCTGTTGGGTTGTAACACTGCAAGGTTTTGCTTGACGCTGCGGATCAACCGCTCCCACGCTCCTCCCATGTGGGGCGACAAAGGAGGAATGAAGGACCACCGGGTGTGGCTTGAGGTGAACTCATTAGCAAATCGGTCGTGGTCGAGCTGCTGGATTGCGGCCTTTAGTTCCTTGCTGGTAGCTTGGAAGTTGGTTCCACGGTCGCTATATATAACAGCGGGAACTCCCCTCCTAGCCATTATGTTCCGGATTGCCATAACGCACGAGTCGGTTGTCAGTGTGTGACTGATTTGCAAGTGGATGGCGCGAGTGGTTAAACATGTGGCGAGAGCCCCCCACCGTTTCTCGGAGCGACGACCCACTGACACTAGCATCGGACCAAAATAGTCCACCCCCATATAGGTGAAAGGACGACTGAAGGCTGCTAAACGTGACTGAGGAAGATCAGCCATCATCGGTACTTGTGGGTTTGCCTGTTGTATTTTGCAATACTGGCAATTTCGACGGACTGTATGATATGTAGCCTTGATTCGAGGAATACGGTAGCGCTGCAAAAGTTCGTTGATGATTGTCGCATGGTTCTGGTTATGGAACCTCTCATGAGCGTCGGCAACGATTAACCATGTAATACGGTGTTTTCTCGGAAGGATTATAGGGTGGACGGCATCACGGTTGACGAATGGACATGACTGGGTTCGTCCCTGGATCCTAACAACTCCGCTTTCGTCAACGAACGCGCTACGGAATAGTGGATTGTTTCGAATGATCCGCTTCAATGAGCTCCCAGTGCGATTTGAAGTCAGTGTAGCGATTTCATCGGCATAGGTAACTAGCTGTGCCTGGCGGAACAAGTAGTTTTCAGCTTTAGCAAGCTCTTCCTGAGTTAATGGGCCATTTAAGCGAATTTCCATTTTAATAGAACGTCTTAGGTTTCCGATGAATCTAAAGACGTAAGCAGTTCGTCGAAGCAGAGGAATCCATTTGGAGAAAATTTGTGGATCTATGATCGGCTCCGCTACTGTAGTGTGAATGAGGAGGTGTGGGCGTAGCTCTTCATCAGTTGATCCCCCGAAACTAGGTGTAACTGGCCACGAATCCTTGTCTCGCCAAAGAAAATCTGGTCCACGGAACCAACGGTTGTCAGAAGAAAGATCCGGCACTCTTGCCCACTTTGTCCCTTCATCGGCTACATTCTGCTTTGTTGAAATCCATCGCCATTCGCATACTTCGGTCGACTCCAGAACTTCACTCACACGAAAGGCAACAAATTGACTGTAGCGGCGATGATCCGACTTCAGCCAACAAAGAACATCTTTGGAATCTGTCCAGAAATGTCGCTTGCTTATCTTGATCGAGAGAGATGTCATTATACTATCTGCTAAACGAACACCGAGAAGAGCGGCTTGTAGTTCAGAGCGAGGAATGGATAGGAACTTTAGCGGAGCTACCCTGGTCTTTGCTCCTGCAAGTGCGCATTCAACAAGATCTCCCTCTTGGAATCGTAGATAGGTAATCGCGGCGAATCCGCTCTCACTCGCATCAACAAATGTATGCATTTCAACCAGTGCTTGAACTGATGTCACACGCCTGTAGCAACGCGGTATTTCAATCGATTCCATCTTTGGAAAAACGGATAACCACGTAATCCACTTCTCGAACTGTGCGTCTTCAATGGGGTCATCCCAGCCGACATCCGTTCGCCAAATCTCTTGCAACAGCACCTTTAGAAACATCAGTAAATGTGCTATGAAACCCATTGGATCAAAGATCATCATGAGCGTCCTGAGTACTTCGCGTTTGGTTGGCCGGCGGCTGCCTGATAACAAATGTTCGTCATATCTGGATGACTTTTTGTACGTAAAGCAATCAGCTGACGTGTTCCAGTACATCCCGAGCACCTTTTCTGTTGTATCTGCCTCTCCGATGTCCAAATTCTTCTCGTTTGCGACCATCTCTGTTAGTGAAGCTTGAACTGCAATGGAGTTGGAAATCCAGTTACGCATTTCAAAGCCACCCTGCGCGTGAATTTCCTTCACCTCTTTGGCCAGATTTACGGCTTGCTCTTCTGTTTCCACACTGACGAGCATATCGTCGACGTAGTGTCTTTTGATAATAGCGTCGACCGCATCTGGATGATCCTGCTCAAAGCGTTTCGCGTTGCTATTCTTAACGTGTTGGGCGATACTAGGAGAACAGCAAGCGCCAAAGGTCAACACCTGAACGACGTAAATGCTGGGTTCTGTTTCACCACCGCTTTTGCAGAAGAAACGTTGACATTGTTGATCTTCCTTGCGTACTTGTACTTGGTGAAACATTTCTTTAATGTCACCACATACTGCCACCCGGTGTTCACGGAAACGAATCAGAACCGATAAAAGCGACGTCAGTTGATCTGGTCCTTTCAAAAGAACCGAATTCAGAGAAACATTATGCACAGCAGCTGCCGCGTCCCATACTACCCGTATCTTGCCTGGCTTGTTTGGATTGACGACTGCGAAAATCGGGAGGTACCAAATTCGTGCATGTGATTCGTTGATTTCTTCGGAAGTCAGCTTCCTAACATATCCCTTGTTGATATGCTCATCAATCCTTTGTCTGAGTGCCTCAGCTAATGCTGGATCCTTGTTCATCCGATTCTCTAAACAATTCCATCTTCTAATTGCCATTGCTTCACTGTTTGGAAGCCTAATCTGGTCGTATCGCCACAGAAGGCCAGACTCGTAGCGATTGTTCGTTCGACGCGTGAGTGATTCTAACAACTCTTGCGCCCGCTGATCTTCTTGAGAAAGAATTAGCTTGTTCGGCTTGATAACTCCCATGCTCTCTAGCGAGAAATAGGATTTCATAGCTTTATGGAGACTATCATCCAACTCTGCATTACATTCGCACCTTTGTACACTATGATAGTTCGTATACACAACAGTGTCATCTTTTCCGGAACAGTTCCCGTAGACCATCCATCCCAAACGTGTCTTCACGGCGATAGGCTCATTCCATTTTCCTTCTCGGCTCTTAGTGCTATGCCCGAGATTGGCGTAGTCCAATCCAATGAGAAGTCGTGGGCTAACTTCCTGATACGATTCGAGGGGCAAGCCTTCGAGATGTGAAAATCGTTTTTCCAGTTCGGGAAATAGTAGCGTCTGCGGGCGAATCTGTAAGGAGGATAGGGTGCTGATTCCTAGAAGATCGAACTTCGTCGCTTCGCTGTTCACTCCGGATATTTTTAGGTTGACTTGCTGCGATTTGTTCTCAATTTTGCGGGTTCCGCCAGTCCATTTTAAACATAGCGACTTTCTTGGTCCTTCAATACCTAGTTCCTCGGCGAGACTTTGCTCAATGAGAGTAAGCTCAGATCCGTCATCTATGAATGCATATGTTTGTATCGCCTTTTTCGGTCCATACAGTATGACCGGGAGGATGCGGAACAACACTGCAGACTGTCCTTGGTGCACATTACAACTTGGCTCGGATTTGGCTGGCTCTGGTAAAGATGTCGTAGGTACCGGCCCAGAAGGTCTGGAGTCCTGGATTTCTGGTTTATGGAGTAGAGGGTGATGCAGAAAAGTGCATCCATTCGTATCACATTTCTTCTGTTGCTTACAAGAACCATTATGCTTGCGAAGACATTTGCGGCACAGCTTGCATTCTTTTACCGCTGCCCATTTCGACTCGTAGTTAAGTTCGGCAAATCTGCTACACTTGGTGATAGCAGGACAACTTCCCTTGCAAACTGCGCAGGAGTCTGTGGTGGCATTTGGCGTTGTGACAGATATTGGCTTGTTGGACGGATGAGTAACGCTCTCATCGTTCAGCTCCGACTCGGAGTGGAAGTTCAGGAAACCATCTTTCTTACTTCCTTTAGTTCGTTGCTCTTGGCCTGAAGTGGCCATCACAGTGCTTGCATCCTCAGCTATGGTGTATAACCAGCCACTGAAATCAGCTAGATTAGGATCTGGATAGTTCCGAGCAAACCTAGCCCAATCCAACTTGAGAGTTGCCGGAAGGCGTTCAACTAATTCGTAACGGAGTGACGCATTGAAGATGAAGTCGTTAACTTCGCAAGCTCTAATCGTTGCAACCATGTTTTTCACTGTTAACGCAAAGTTTACTAGTGATTCTAGCTTTTCTGTATTTGGTTGCGGCAGATGTCTAATCTTCTTAACGATGGATTGGATGATCGCGTCTGGCCTGCCGTATAACATCTTCAACGTGGATAAAATATCTCCTACGTTCGACGGATGGAGTAACTCACATTTTACCGCCTCTAGTGCGTTCCCTTTGAGACATTTGCGTAGTCGTAGCATGTTCTCCTCGTTTGTAAAACCACACATCTGCGTTGACGAGTTGAACATGGCATAAAATAGTGGCCAGTCCTCTAATGAGCCATCAAAATCTGGCAGATCTCTGGACACTGCCTGACGCGCTGCAATTTGGCTTCTATTGAGGACACAGACGGTTTCATCATCGAACACTGGTGAGCCTGAGTCCTGCTGAGCTGATCTAATCGGAGTTGAACGTTGGCCTGGAACAAATTCGTTCACTAGATTTGGATTCACCGCTGAAACAAACTCCCTCCTGGCTGATAGTTGACGACATGGTTGTCCTCCTGGAAGATCTCTCGAGTATTGGCCGTAATGCATTTCTGGTAGCGACGAACACACGACTCTTGGATGACCGTAGCTCTGCGGGTAGGCGGAATGCCTTTGGTGACCTTCGGCTTGGCAACGTTCGTTCTGGTGAAGTATGTGAACAGAGTTCAGTTGAGTGCTGTTAGCATAATGCACTCCTTGTGAGAGACGGTTGTACTGTGGACGTGTAGCTGACGTAGACGGGATCGGTTGATCTTGTTGAATCGACTGCTGCACAGATGAAAAGGGTTGATTCCCTGCAAGGCGTTGACCGCGCCGGCTAGATCGGAGAATTGATGGGTGTAGATTTCGCTGGACCTCCAGAGCGTGGTGCTCCTCGAGTTTTCCCGTACTGTTCGGGGTATGCTCATTTGCCACTTCCGCAACTAACCCAGAATCCTCAGCTTCACCATGACGTTCTGTTTCGGCTAACCATTCTTCGATTTTCGATAACTTCCCTTCCACACTTTCCTCAGTCACAGATGATGTCTCGCTAACACATTCCTTCAGGAGCTTATACTTTCGCTCCAAGAAACGCTTCTCCAACTCAAACTCTTCTTCGAGCTGCTTCATCTCTAGCTCTTTCAACCTCTTTGCTTCACTCCTTGAGCTAGCCTTGCTGTTCGACCGTATTGATGTGATCTTGCTTGGGGGAGCTAGATTACGCTGCTTTTCAACTATGCGGTTGGTGTTGGTGGGGGGCACAATAAACGATGAAGCTTTGCATATCGGACACATCCAGCTTACATTGGCGATGTCTTCCGCCACATGCACACATGCAAAGTGAAACCACCGATCGCAACCATCACACTGCACCATTTCTTCGCTGTCACGTTTTCCACACAACTGACACCTATACTCTACATTCCTACGAACTTCGCGTAACGGATTCCTTCTAATGACATGCGCGGAACCGGTGTTGGCAATGATGTTCGATTGACCGATATTGACAGGATTTTCAGAGTTCAGACCGGTTGCCCCGGCTACGTTATTATTGGCAACGTCAACATTTACCTTGATTCCAGTACTAGGAGAGGATGCGATGGTAACAGGAGGGGTGGTACTCGAACCGATTGCCGCTGTTCCTGCGACTCCGTGATCGTATCCATCGGCGTGGCCAGGCATCGATGTTCCAGTATTCGTTTCAGCAATTGCCGACTTTTTCGACATTATAAGAGAATTTTATAAAATGTTGCGGAGGCAATAAAGAACAGGATCCAAATTCAATGAATTTATTCTCTGGGTGGGAAAAAATTATAAAATTCCTAAAAATACAAATTCATAAGCATATTCTTAGCTTTTCTTAATACGTTTAACAAGCTTACTCTTAGTGATCCAGCCTCAGATCGTATCTCCTGCAACAGTGTCCCTTGCTGAACGATTGTGGAACCTCTGTATTTATTAAGAGAAGCTTAGTGATTTCTCTAATATTTATGGAGAATGTGAAATGCGGCTTATAGTGTAAATATTACCTTTTGAGCTGTACCTAGACCAACTAACGATACTGTCTAGGGTTAGCCAATAACAGTTCTAGCTCGACCGACCTACTCCTGTTCTGAGCAAAAAGATATAATGCCAATCAACATAGCGTAGGTAGAACCTACCGTAGAGCATCATACGCTAACCTGCTGCAAACTATATCACCGATACTATATCAACTAATCTGACTTCTAGTTCACCGTCTAGCAAAAATTATAGCGTATCCTAGGGTAAACAAATTTAGTTAGTTAGATAAGATCAACTATCACTTTCTACACGAATTACTTAATATGCAAACATAACTCGCAGGCAACGATGCAATGTTGTGGATAATCAACACTCTATTGTTGCGCCGTTCCTTCCACGTTGGACGTCTCGCATACTGTAGCAGGTTCACCACCGTGTGTGTCACTCAGTGGCGTAGAAATAGATGGGGTCGACCGGGCGTAGTCAACAGGCACCATACACGGAGAAATCAAACTGCCTAATTTTTGGGTCGATTTTACTCAAAGCTGAGTATATCGAATAAACTAGTTACCCAAAATTAGGTTGTTTTCCCTCTTTCCCTCACCGATGTTGTCAAAAACAAACATAGATGCATCTACCCAACGGGGGTCCTTGAGCCCAATAAGCCAATTTTGGGTAAATGCAGGTTTACCCAAATTTGGGTTGAATGAGGGGGGGGTCTTGGGTTTAATTTACCTACTCTTAAGTAAATGTTTTTGCTGGAGGTGAAGGCAATTTGCCTAGTGTGAGTTTTGTAACCGTTCGGTTCCAATATTTACTTGTTGGCTCCACCACCAATCGTTTTGCCCAATTTTCCCCTACTAAAAATTTACGTAATGGAACATACACACTCATTTGATGCAAAACACGAATGAGTGCGTGTTCCACTTTCACATCGTACAAGGTGGATGAGTGCAGATTCAATTCGAGCAGTTTGAGCTCGGGAAAAAAAACAGCCCTGTTCAAATTGAAATCGCCCACAGATGGTGCTACAATGCAAAAGGATGGACAAGCATAACATGAATGCCATATTGGAATATTATGTTTAATGGCATGTTATAAAAGATGGGGGCTTGGATCATTTGAGCCTCTTTTCTATTTGTGATCCTCAAAAGGAATTGTTAGTGCGCGCGTATGTTAAATGTTATTTGTTGAGGTCAAGTTAAATCCTCAGTTTTGGTGAAACTTTTTATAATTTTGGTGTTGTTTCTTTAATTTAGGATCTTATATGTTATTAGTAAAACAAAAACGAAAAAAGTAAAATCAACAAGAATATCGAAAGTGCGTTAAAGTCAAGTGTAAAAACGGTTAGTTATTCAACTATAAAATTACAACCTACAGCTAATATATATAATTAAATCTAGCTAAAACCTATACTAGTACACGAACAAAGAAAACTACGAAGACAAACAAGTTAAAATAACAGAAAAAGGAGATTATTAGCTATATAGAAGTGAAAAGTAAGGTTAGGTTCAGTGGCGTCGCTAGGGTATTAATCCGTGATGGTTAGGTCCATGTTACGGGCCTTTTTCTGTTTGTGCTTCTTCCTGAGTTTCCACCAGGTTCATAACCTATAAGAAGATGCGTCCGGAAGATGGTGCGTGCCAAAGCCTGGATTAGCCACGAGTTGCTTCCACGCTGAGCCCAGCGGAGAGAGTATGTGTGTGTGCAGTTCTACAGCCGCCATTGACTAAAGCCGAAAGCGACGATCTTCATCTGGCCGGCACCCCGGCTCTCCCGACAGAAAGTGACAATCTTCACCCGGCCGGCTCCCCGGCTCTCCAAAGATACCGGAAAGGCCACTACCTCGTTTAGTAGTCGACAGTGGCAACCCTATCGAGTCTACATCATCCGCTCGACGCAGGATCGATCACCAAACTGGACCAAGATCCATGGTGAGCCAGTACCACGAATTCAGCATGCACGTATGTACCCTAAATCTGTGACGTCACAAATAAAACCATTGTAAATAGAGCTTGCCTCAGGAGTAGCCCCTATAGGAAAGAGCAACCCTGAGTTGTAAGATTTTTCACCATCCTTGTTACGTTTTCCGGGTTCACAAAGGAACCACCAGGCCTCGCCTTTTGTGGATCATTGCTTGTTGTATACCCCCCCCCCCCCCCCCTTTTATACTGGTCAATTCTGAGCCTGTACACCTCTGTCGGCAATATTCTTGTAATTTGCTCCTACTTAGATTGGTCATTCATCGCTTTGTATATGGGTGTGTTAGAAATGCCGTCAACGACCCTGAAGATTCCTATCCCATGAGCTTCCGAGTTACAATTTAATCGATTTACTCAAATTTGGCTTATTGGGCCGAACTATGGGATTGCGTCAAAAGAACTCAATTTTGGGTAGTTTGGCGGCTCCGTGTACTACTACATTTGATTCGAGTACCGATCGTACTAAGGCACAGTAAAGCGAACGAAGGCAAAAGGGATCGCGGAATTGCAATCTTGAAGATAAAGCCCAATTGCCGATTAGATCTGCGGATAATGTCATCATGGTGCAAGCATGGTGACACGTGAGTGCTTTGTCCAGCGTAACACCAAGATCACGGAATTCAGAAACGCGTGCGAGGACCTGGTTAGCGATGGTGTAGCGGTAAGTAATTGGAAGCAGTTTGCGATGAAATGACATAATACAGCATTTTTGGACACTCAGAATCAACAAGTTTTTCGAGCACTATTCGACGAGGCGGTTAACTAGACATTGAAGAGCTAAGCCATCTAGAATACTTGTAATGGCCATGTACAACTTAACATCGTCCGCAAGGAAGAAGCGACAACATGGTGGAAGCGCACTGGTTAGGTCATTGATGAATATCGTGAATAGCAGCGGGCCGAGGTTACTTCCTTGTGGCACACCGGAAGTATTCGTGAAGACTCTAGATTTATCTGTTCCAATTTTCACTGTGAGCTGACGATCTACTAGGTATGACTCAAACCAGCTGATAAGTTCTAGGCAGATTCCGAGTTTGCTGAGCCGCGCAAGCAGTATTCCATGATCAGCTCGCTCGATCGAAAGCGGATTTGAAGTCTGTATACACGGTGTCAACTTGCTTTCCTGCGTCCATGTTTCGCAAGTAAACTGAGAAAGGTTCGTGCAAGTTGATCTTTTAGGATATAAACCATGTTGATCTGGAGAAATGTATGATTTGGATGATGCGAACAGTGCGTTATTAATGATGATTTCAAAAAAATTTGAGCAAGCACACAGCGAAGTTATGCCTCGATAATTCGCAACATCTCGTCTGTTTTTCTTTTTGTATACCGGAAACATTTCAGGATACTTCCACTCCTTAGGAAATTTGTACTGTCTAAGCGAGTTGTTAAAGATGGTTGTTAGTGGTTCAATCAAAGCATTACTACACTTTTTCAAAAAGCACGACGGAATACCATTAGGACTTGACGAGGACGATTTTAGCTTCTCAATGGCAGAACTGACTTGCCGAGGAGTAATTTGGAATATTTATAACGAAATCACATTACTTGGGGTATCCCGAACTGTTTGTTCGATGTGAGTCGCAGATGAGCTAGAAGAGTTAAATGCACTCTCAAAGTGGGAAGCGAAAAAGTTGCACTTTTCTGATGCTGTGCTGCCGGTACAATTTTCCAGGCACATTTCGACTGGTAATCCGCTTTTTTCCGCTTTGTGTTAACAAAACGCCAAAATTGCTTGGGATTTAGCAGTAAATTATCTTGCATGCGTAGTGTATACCGCTTGTACGGTAAACGATTGTATATCCGATAATTATTGCTTGCACGGCTGAACTGTAGTTTACTGAACGGACAACGTGATCTACAGTATTTCCGAAGTGACTTCGAACGCATACGCTTCAAATGTCGAAGGCGAGCATTACCCCATGGAGGCTTAGGAATAGGACCACGCGGAGGAACAAATTCAGCAAGCTTGTTAAGTACAACCTCAGTGAAGCGAGATACAGCGTTATCAATGTCAAGAGATTCCAGAAACGACCAATCCATTTGATGAAGTGCACATCCATTACTCCGTCGTAGTTCGCTTTATGGAAATTCAGAGCTGGCGCGTCAACAACATCAGAGAAATCAGGTTTAAATAGAGATAATTCAATTCCAAAGACAGGGTGATCTGCATCAATGACAGAGAGAGGCTCGGCTGCTTCATGAATAGAACAAGCTTCCAGCATATTCTCATTCACCAACGTAAGGTCTTTAGTAAACGGTCGCTTCTGTTGCTGGTGAAGTTTATCTGCCTCAAGTTGTGCACGCTAAAACAAACCAAAAGTGCAGCACATGCACTAGATATTTCCGGCTGCAACACATTTACCGTAGGAACTTCATCATCTGCGCGAGTCCACACCAAACCGTATTGATTGTAATCGCCTAGCAGTAGTGCATGGTCGTTGGGTCCAAGATTATTAGGTGCAGCTCCGATTGACTCGATATAATTGTTAATACTGGTTACATGTGCCTTACGATCAGGCGGGAGATAGAAAACTCCTATGCTAACTACAGAATCGGCGAGTTTGCGCCTAACCAAAGCTGTTCAAGACTGGATGCAATGGGAGATGGATCAATGCAGCTATTTATTGCAGTAGCAAACAGCAATCAGAACACCACCGCCACAAGATTTACGACTGTTCAAGGTATTAGGGTCGTTCCTGTACACAGAGTACGCGTTACCAAATAACTGAGATGAACAAATTTGGTCGCTGAGCCAGGTTTCCGTTAAGGCCTTTCCTTGTGTCATGACAAAATGGCTTCTTCAGAATCATCATCCAAATTCAACTTTACACAGTATTGCATTAATACATTTACGTAAGAAAATCGACGCTTAGCTTTTCTATAAAATTCTCCACTTCACGCAAAATATTTGGAAAAGAAATATAGAACACACTAGTCCAATCAAAATTCTCTTTCGAACTATCTATGCCACAAAGAAATATTTTCACTCAAACTTGAAAATTATTCAAACTTGTCTCAACCGCACCAAGAGTTCGATGGCAATGTTTACCACCCCCCACAGTACAACGACGACGGCAGCAGCGCGACGCGGCGGTGCCGTCTGGCGCACAATCATCGATCATTGAACGCAGTGATGTCGATCTTGCGGGCCAATTCATCAATAAAATCAATCAAAATCATGGAAATGGTCAACTCAAATTTATCGATTATGCGTCGTAAAATCGAAAACTATTCTTCGAATGATTATTGTTGTACTTTGAAGCACATATGGTAGAAATTAAAGCAAATAATTTTTATTTGTTAAATCTCATCCGCACTGTCCGCCAACACTGCTGCTGCTTTCAAACATCAACAGCGGAAGAGCATACTGAGAGTATTCGATCATTTTTAGCTTATTACACATAAAATTCGGTGTTTTTCGTAATGTTGAGACATGTTTCATTGTTATTTAGCAAAACAGAGAAGTCTACTGCTTGAATTGCTTTTAAATGATTAACAATCTTGAAATGTTTACATTGGCGGAAGCGAGACAAAGAGGTGCTATTTTTGTTTGTTTGTTTATTGAACAAATGTAAAAAGGCAACACCACTACTGTTGCGCTCGATGATTATTAGAAAAAAGAATCGAAAAAGAAGAGCTGAAATAGGAGTGATACGGGAAGTCACCTTAAGACTATCACGTCATAGCCAGAATCTGATATGGCGAGATAGACGTCATTGATTTTAGTCCGAAGTCGACGTTCATTTTGATAGTAAACTGTCAGCTTCTCTCTGGCATCGTCAGCGACAGCAGGGTGAGGGATTGAGTTGTGGGTCGTCTGGAAATGATTTTCCCCCGTGCAGTATCATCTAGAGCTTCGACAAGACATATATCATTCCTCGTATTACCTGATAGTGAAAACAGCATCCCGGGGAGGACGTTATTGGGGCCTGACGAAGGTGTGTGAGCCTGAAAGTTGGCATCTTTTGAATGGCGTGCAGTATCATCGGAAGCTTCGGCGAGACATATACTGTGAGTAGCGTTACCTGACAAAGGAAGTTGGTGTCCAGAGTGCAAGTTATGCGAAGAGTCAGCTGGATCAGAGCTGATTTGCGAGCAGAGTTTCACGGATTGTTGTGCATGTTCGAGGTAGTTCTGCAAGTTGTAATGACTTGAACAATGGGCAGTATCATCGGTAGCTTCGACAGGACATATACTGCTTCTAACTTTACCTGACAAAGCAGGAGAATCGACTGCTTCAGAGTATCCATTACAGTAGTCAAGAATTTCAGCATCGTCAACAGTTATGTGTGTAGTGTCGGCATGTAAATAGCAGTGACTTGAAAAGGGTGCAGCGTCCTGCCAAGCTTCGGCGAGACATATACTATTCTCAAAGTTACCTGAGAGAGCAGGGGTGTCAGCTGCAACAGAATATCCGGAAGAGCTACTATGGGTTCCCAAACAGATTGCATCGTGGCAACAGTGTTCGACGAGTGTACTGCTTTATGGCTAGTTTCCACTTGATAAGTACTGTGTAAAAGGATAGGACAAGTAATGCTCACGTAAAACTTTTGCAATCAAAATTACTTAAGCGTTCGCAGTTGATAAGTAATTCGCAGCCAGAAAGCTATTTGCCAACAGATGGCACTGTCGTGCGATACTGTCAGTCATGTTGTTGATTTTCCGTACGGAATAATATGTTGATGTATTATTCCGTGAGTAAAAGGGACATCTTTCTTTGTGTTTCTTCTTTCGCGCCTGCGCGTTCACAGTGTGCATTAGTATTTAGCCGTGTCGCTCTATAATGTGTACTCCGTCGTCCCTCAGCATGGCTGCAACAGAACACAAGATTGAATTTCTTGAGGTTGAATAATTTGCCGTTACGTAGTTTAAAAATTTATAAAGACACCCTAAAACTGAATTGTTTATAAATAGTTCTACAGTTGAAAAAAGGAAATAGCATTTGAGTTTAGCTGATGAGGAGACAATGTTCTAAAAACTGTTGCATCATAATCATTTCATTTCGTTTGTTGAATGTTCTATGGTGCACTAGAACCAGGGAAGTAAAGACTGTACATATTCGATGAACTTTGGACACAGAAAATAATGTATAGCTTTTCATTGCGTTCACAAAATCAAACATTTTTTTGAAAAGGAATAATATATAATGTGTAGCTAATACCATAGCAATCACAACAAATTCAGTTTGGTATTGGCGCAGATATTGTTAATATCATAAAATAAGATTTTAGCAAATTTTTCACCCGTTTTAAAAATTGTGTAGGCTTTAATTTGATGTAACTCGTCAAGACAGAGTCTTAACAGAGTATCAATAAACTGGAAAAAAAATCTCAAAATCGGTTCAATACGTTTTCCTAGTATTCAAAACTCAAATCGCTTCAAGTCATATTTTAGGTACTTTTTAATCATTTTATTCCGTGTGTACTATTTTGTTTGTACAACTGTCATGACTGTTCCGATTTTTATTAACATTTGAAAATGTAAATCCATTATAAAAACTGTTCTTAGCCAAATTGCTTGAAAACTTTTCAAGTTTTAACTGTTTGAATGTTACGATACAAAAAAAAAAACATTTTTGCTTATTGTGACTTTGTGCCACATATACGGCTATAACTTTATTACGGCTAGATCAAATTGAATGAAATTTTTACACAATATTTCTACATGTATACTTTACATACAGAACAGATTGAAATCGGTTCAGTATTTTTGGATCTAGAGCTATAACAGTGAAGAAGTGGTATTATTTAAAACATTCGTTTGCTCAAATTTCTCAAATGGCAAAATTCTTGTTTCAACGATATCTCCACCAATATTCAACCGATATTGATGAAATTTGTATGGTATTAGCTTTACGTAATACACTATTCCTGGTAAAACATTAGTCATTTACCATTTTATTAGGAAATCTTTCTGAATTCCAGGTATTCGTTCCGAGATCCCTACGAGAATTGCTCTGAGATTCCCTCAGAATTTCTGCTTGGGATTCCTCCAGAAATTCCTTCTTATATCTCTCTTGAAATTAATTCAGGATTGCTCCAGGAGTTCTTTCTGGGATACCAAAGGGAGTTCCCTCAGAGATTCTTCCAGCAATTTGTTTAGGATTTGTTCAGAACTTCCAGGAGTTCTTTCTAGGATTACTCCTGTAACTCCATACGGGATCCTTCAGAGATTCCTCCATGGAATTCTCTAGAAATTCATTCATGGAATTCTCTAGAGATTCCTCCAGAAGATTCCTATGAAATTATTCTAGAAGTTCTTTCAGGGATTTCTTCACGACTTTTTTTTAGGATTTCTCCAGAACCTTTTGAAATGTCTTCAGATTTTTATCTGGGAAGAAACTATTGAAAGAATCTCTAAAATCGCTCGTGTAGATATTCCCTACAAAACTGCTGGAGATATTCCTAAAGAAGCTGTTGGAGGAATTTTATAAGGAACTCAAGAGCAAGTCTTGGAGTACTTCCATAAAGAATAAAAAAAACTTCTGGAGTATTTCCATGAGCAAAATTTAATAAACTTCCAGAATGAATTCCAGAATATGTAATCTGCAAGGAATCCCAGTAGAAGTTCTTGGAGGAATCCCGGAAGGATATCCTGGATGAATTATTGGACAAATCTTAGAAGGAACTCCTGGAAAAACCTTGACTTATTTTCCAGGAGTCTGGAAGTTCTGAAGAAATTCCGGAAAGAACTTTTTAAAAATTCCCGGTAGATATCTCGGGTAAAATTTCTGGAGAGGTCCCTGATGCCACCCCTGGTGTAATCTTAGAAGAAAATCCTGGAGAAAATCTAGAAGAAACTATGAGAGGAACCCACAAATTTACTTCTAGAGGAAACCTAGAAGGAGTTCCTGGAGGAATCCCGGAAGAAGCTATAGAAATTACAAAAGGAATTCTTTGAGGATCCACATAAGAAACGTCCAGATAAAACCTAGAGGAATCTCAAAAAGTTGTATCTGGAAGAATCACTGAAAGAACTCCAGGACGAATCTAAGAATGAATTCCTGTAGAAATCCTAGAAGGAACTCTTGAAATGATCCCGGAAGGAACTCCTGCGGGAATCTCCGAATAAATATCTGAGTGAACCCCGGATAAAAAATACTAAAGAAATCCCGGGTGAAATTATTGTAGAATAGTTCGAAAAATCTCCTGGTAGGATCTTAGAAAACACCTCTGGAGAAAACCCTGAAGGAACTCCTAGAAGATCCCAAAAAAAAACAAAATAAATAAATAAATCCTGAATTAGAAGGAACTCACGGAGGGATTTTTTGTAGAACTTCTAATGAAAATCTTAGAGACATTTTATGAGAATCCCCTGCGAACTTCTGGTGGATTTTTCGGTGGAACATCTGGAAGAATTTCAAGAGGACTTTCTGCGAAACCCCAAAGAAAAACCTTCGTACGGAATGCCAAAAGATTCATCACAAAGAATCTTTCGTGGATCTTCATTAAATTCCCCGTGAAGCTTTGTCCTACCTCGTATTTCGTCTAAAACTCCACAAGGTAACCGTCAGAGTCCCAGCAGAATTCCTCCCACCGTAGTCCGAACTCCAATATTGCAGAATTTATAATTAGTATCCAACCATAGCTCTCGCTGTAATACCATTAAAAGTTCCCTTAGAATCCCAGCGCAATGGCTCTCATTAGCATTTCCCTTGGAACTTCGTTGAAATCTCACAATCTGGATTTTCCCCATACGCGCAAAAAAAATAAATTTTAATTTCAATCACACTTCCTGAGGAAACGAACGAAATTTCTCTAAGTCCAAATCGTAAACAACAAGGCAACGAAACGCCACACGAACAACGAACAAATTATCTAGCAACCGCCGTATGCAGTGCCCTATTCTTCACATCCTTCTTACAGCATCGTTTCGTAAAAATGCTGTCGGTTAAACAAATGTCAAAATTACTTACGGAAAAAGGAGGAACTTTACTTGAGCGCTCTACTTGGGAACTGGAAACTTACCATTAGGATGCAATGATTGCTACTTCGAGAAATCAACGAAACTTCTGCGTTGCTCAAGCTGCTTCAAGTACACTGGACAGATCATACTCCACGCCGCGTGATTCGTATCGAGCTTCAACTTTCGTTCAATATTCATTTTTTACAGGTGGCACACTCTCTTGAGTTCGACTGACATTCATTTACCGAATGACTACCACTACACAGAGGGCACTTGGGTAGTTCTGCCTTGCAGTCCTTACTCTTGTGATTAAAGGCGCAACACTTATAACACCGTGTCACACCCGTCAACAACACGACATCGATCCCAACCACAATTCAGTTTCTCTTCTTGCATAACCTTCTCGTACGTTTCGGCATCAAGCTCAATGATCGCACTGGTATTGTTGAACCGCGACTTTCCGTTACTGTAAGTCTTACGAAGTTTAAAGTGCTTCAGGTTTGCAAATACTTCGTTTTGATCAACCAATGAGCCTTTGAGTTCTTCTTCGTCCATTTCTTCACACATTCCGAGGAGCTTAATAGTCGGTCTAAGGTTTTCCCCAACGTTCACCTCATACAAGTCGCCCATATTTTTTGCAACGTTTTCCTTTAGCAGTTTTACACTTTCTTCGTCCTGCAGCGCAATCAACACTTCACCATTTTTGCCGTTTGTGACACGTTTCACATTCAAATGCCGGGCATCCACTTTCTTCCGCAGCTCGGCACGAACGTCTTCGATCTGCACTCCTGACATCGGTTTGGCGATGACCACTGGATTTGGTTTCTGTATTGGTATGTTTTTTCTTTGGTTGTTCCATCACTCTTCTTCTGGAATTTACTTTCAACACATCCGCAAACATGCGGATATTCTGACATTCGCAGTAAGACCGCCGCACGACTCTTATAAAAGATAGTCGCGATATTGCCTGTTGTGAAGATTTATAGATTTCGACGCAAATAAATGATTAGGCTCATTTTCAGCGTAGGTGTGTTATGTTATAAATGTTTGTTTACAATGCAAAACTATCACCAAATGTGTACCTAACAACACAGCGTAAAATATTCACCAGGACGCGATCTGGTTTTATATCTGTGGGCCTACGCAAGAAAAATCCACGCAACTAATTTTCGCGCAGGAGTCTAAACAGCACCAGGAACTTACTGGCATTGTGATGTGTCCGAGGCACTTCTAGCTGGGCTGATGCATTTTTGAAACCTAGAATCACCTGTGCACCCGAAGCTCGGTCACCGAATCTGGTGGTGTGTGGATAAGGTTCGTTTAGGAAAGAATCCAAGGCTCCCACCTTGAGGCCCGTAGTCCCTGTCGTGAATCAAATAAAATAGCGTGTCCTAGTGAAACCTTCACGCTGTTTAGTTCGCTCTGCCTATTGTTGCTATTAACAATCTTGTAAGTTTCCCAATAATAGCGCGGGTATTCAGCGTAATCAGCGGAAGCTTTCCAGGAAAGACGTTCTCGTTCATATCCTGCAATATCAATCTTACCTGTTGTCTTATTGTATTTGAGAGGTTCCTATTTCTTATTTCACTT
The DNA here is from genome assembly GCF_035046485.1 of Aedes albopictus. Classification (NCBI taxonomy): domain Eukaryota; kingdom Metazoa; phylum Arthropoda; class Insecta; order Diptera; family Culicidae; genus Aedes; species Aedes albopictus. The sequence continues at coordinate 166,308,040 of NC_085136.1, forward strand.
AGCGAGGGAGTTGTCATTTCTTTTGTTACATTGGTTTTCAATATCGGCGGTTCCTGCACTATTCAGATGTTCGCCAATGTGCTGCTTCCACTTTTCGATCACCTCACATTGGTTTCGTCTATCGTCACGAGCATCTGGTAGAGCTTTAACAAGTCAGAAGATAGGGCTACTTTGTTTATAGACGGCTCGCAATCTCTGCGCTATATGTTTAAGCGCAGTTTCGAGTTCAAAAGGAATCGCTCAAGAAACTTCTTGAGCGATTCCTTTCAGAAACTTTCTACGGTGACGGCCATTTGAGTTGTCATTTCTTCGCAACTGCGTACTGCGATGGAAGAAAAACGGTTTCTTGGGCGATTCAGGCAAGGAATTTCCCATGCATCAAGATAGGCCGAGAAATTCCTTCTGAACTGCAAACAGCGCTTTAGCCACGGTGTTCGACGTCAACGCGCATCAATTATCGTCGAAACTATAGAACGCATGTCTACAGCTGTAGTCTTTGCGTGCAATATAAGAAATCTTTAAAACATCATTTCGTAAAAACACCGTTTCCCGAGAATGGCTTGACGGATCTTCGTGAAATTTTGTTGGTAGTTGCACAACCCCTAAAGCTCCGTGGCCAACCATTTCCTTTAATAATATCGTCCATTTAGCCGAAATGGCGATCGAAAAACCTCGGAATTTTGCGATTCTTTCAAATTTCAAATCAATGCACCTCCCGTCTCCCAGGAGGGGGAGGGTCAAAACTTCAGATTTATGAGTTTCTAGTCGGGAGCAATCAGAAAAAGTGAAATTTGGAGCTGGGCAGAAAAATTGTCGGACCGTGTTACCGTTATGTACATTTCAGTAACAAATTTTGAAAACGACGTTTAATCAATGGTGTTGCATTGATTAGGGTAAAAGCTCCCTTAGTGGAGGTAGTACCAATAGTGGTGGTAGTGCAAATTTAGCACTATTTCGATCAAAAAGCTCGCAAATGACATTTTTAATAGATGCATCATAACTAATTAATAACATTAATTCAGTTTTGTGTTCAGGATTTGACGAAAAACCTATTTGAAACAATTATTTTCCTTAATTTTTTTACTCCTTTGCACCTATAGTGGTGGTAGTGTTCCTATAGTGGTGGGTCCCATAAGAATTCAATGGGATGCGCCACTATAGGAACAAATGTTAAATTTTACCTCCATAATAGGAACCGTGTACCTATAGTTGGTGCAAGTGATTTATTTACAAAAACTGAAATAAACAATGGTTTTTACATTTTTCCTAGCAAATTTAAGTGAAAAACTACCGATTAACGTTTCCAGACTTTTTATTTTGTGGTATTATCGATTTTATTCAATTATTTTTCTACAAGAAGCTACTAATAGCACCACTATTCGTACATTTACTCTATACGTCGTTTTCAAAATTTGTTACTGATTTCGTCACAACTTACACTTAAAAATCGTTGCACGATTCATAATCATGATATTTGTTGAACGCGCCACGAAACTTCATGCTACGATCTCCTATTCCGATCCCGACTACGCCTCTGAAAGATAAACCGGCGGCCGGCGATATGATCACGGCGAACAAATCTGCAAACAAAGGCATTTGCAAAGAAAAGATCACTTCCACCAACAAAAAGCAAAGTGTTTATTAGTTCATGAAGTTGATGAACGTGCATCGGAACCTAGGGAATAATTAGGCTGTAAACGACTAAATAGTTGCGCGGATAGTTGGAGAAAGGTCATTAGAAGTAAGAACTAAATCAATATTGTTATCTAATGGAATGTGTAACCCGAATTTGATGTTTATTTGATAGGAATTTTATAATACTATTCAATCTGGAATAAATTATCGAATTGGACAAACTCTTTATCCTTCATCGCACAACAATATTGTTTCTTCTTCTCTTTCCTTAGTAAAATGAATAGTGAACAAATCTATCATGTTGTCCATTACTATAACAGCACAATTTTGAGCACAATTTATTAGAGGAATCTAAACTTAGCAACGCTTCAATATGTTAGTTTTGATCACATTTGCTGCATTGCTTTGTCCCTTTCCCCATCAGAAACTGAAATGGGGTCGCGATTGGTGGAAACAGAACAAGACTACGCATTCAGCTGGGTTTAATGTTAGCAATAAATTTTATTTTAAAATAATTGATATTTATTAGCATTACGCCGACGTAATTGCACGACGACTGGAGCAAAGCGATGTTCCGCCGTTATCACCACCATCAACATCATTATTACCATCACGGGCCAAAATTTGTGGCCTGTCAGCAGTAGAGTGTTTAACCACACATATTTGTAGCGCGAGGTACTGGATGGTATAAGGATGCCTACGGAGATACGAAGGTGAACATCACTGGGGTTCTGGCGCTATAAATGAAACGTTCAACGTTAGCGAAGGACGGGGGAAAAGGCTTGAAGCGAAATTACAATGAATTGATATTATCATTCAGACGAAGCCGGCTGCTCATGGGATCGAGAAAAGCGCGTAGTACAATTATATTCAAATCTGGAATATCGAAGAGTATACACATATGTACTCATAAAATTTCAATGTCAATAAGTTTGAAGGATAACCGACGCTATATAGTACTTAGCACGATGCATTAGGTGCCAGCCAGAGTGGACGCGTCACGCGGCGCGGCGCGGTGCAATGCGGCATTTGACAGGTCGCGCGTCGACGCGCGGCAGAACTCCGTTCATTAGAATACAGGGAAAACCATCATAACATGCCAGAGTGCGCGCGGAACGATGCGAAGCGGAAAGCGTTTAGCCGCGCGACGCACGACAAAACAGTGCATGCACTGTTTTTGATGCGGAAGTCATGCGGTTCGCGCGGATAATTTTGTATTTTTGTGTGGATTTCGTCCGTTTTTACAAAATCATGGCGCTAATTTTACGAAATTGTTTTTCAAATGTATTCAAATGTGAATGTAAAATATATCAACATGAATAATATCACATGTTTATTATCCGGTGGCGTCTCGTAGCCTCACTTTTCACCTATTTTGCGAATCAAAATAAGTAATTCCTTTAAATTTATGACTAAAGACTTAACGGAAATAATCGAAATCTCTGTCATTCTACATCCATTACAAGCAGAGCTTTCACATTACCCCTACCCATGTTTCATGCACAAAAACGGTTGGCACCCTCTCGATTATTTTACTATTTCAAAGTATTATACTAGGGCTGTAAGCTTAAAAAATAGTTTCAAAATAAAAATATACTATTTTTGAGTTACCAACTTGTTTCATTGCATTGCTGTTTAAAAATAAACGAAGGGGTGCCATTTTTTACGTATACAACCCTGTGGTAGCTCTGACTGCAAGCTTACTTGTTCATAAAATTTCAAAATTTGTACCTGTAGGGCGGGTAGATTTGAGGTTAGGAAATCACCATTATCCCAAATGTATACCTCTTCTGAATCATCTGAAATAAATAGCAGTTGAAGGTAAATTTAGATAAATGGTTCATTTTTAATTTTAGGTTGAGCACAATAATCACATATCTCCTGGAAATCTTTCATCAGATAACTCTAGAAAACTGTTGAAATGTTATGGCTTTTAAACCGATAGAGAGGAGACAGCTCACTTTGATTGTGTGCTACTGGTTGTCAAGGCGAACCTGTCACAAACTGTCTCTGCAACCAGAGTTAGAAATTATACATTGATGGTGTGAAGTGTTCCAATATCTAAAAAATCTTATCAAAACTTCTCACCGTTTGTTGTAATTTGAAAGATAAAATAATTATGGCGAGTTTAATAAAATAATCTATATAAATAAAATAGTTATGGTCAGTATTTATGTGCAAAGGTGGCGGAAATTATGAAAACTTTTCAGTTTGCTTTACGAACAGACGCTTTGCACCGCGTTCACTGTGGCTATCAAGCCGCGTTGGAAGCCGCGTCAAAAACGCGCCGCACCGCGTCGCGTCGCGTGACGCGTCCACTCTGGCCGCAGCCTTACTCCTAATCTTTCAGATTGCTTTATTGTAACCGCTCCACAACAGACGAGCATATTACTAAAGCGTTCACATTTTCTCATATATGATCTGTTGCCCCGGGGCAAATGTTCATAAATAGCGTCTACCATGCACAACGTAACAGCAGACGAAACCAGACGTGACACTTTGAACCTTTGTGTGCCAACAGTGCAGAAGAGGTCACACATCCAGGACGGTGGTTATTTCACTCCGCAGGCAAGCGAATAGAAGTAAACGCCCCACTCCACTAGTGTGACTGGTGCAGTACAATGCGATGCGAAACGAACATTTTTCACACTTATGCTCGCAATTCAATCGAACAATAATGCTCGTCGTACACCGAGCGATTCAGATTTATTCGTTGCCATCCGTGGTGTGTGAGACCATTGCAAATAAGTATTCATGGAAAGGAAATTGAAAGGTGAAGTGAATTAAAAAATATACTGCCCGGAGGCTACGTATTGAAGGGCTATAATTTAATACACGTAATCAAGCTGAGTTGTTCAAAGGACTTCATCAATAATAAACTGCCACCTTTTGTTGTAAACTTAGAAAAAGTGGTAACGACTATCAAACAATGGTTGATAAAATTGGTTTTACTAAATCTAAAAAATGAAATTGTTAACTGCTAAGAAACAAGAGCATTTTAAAAATATTTAAAAAGCCTTTTTGCATAAAAAGGAAGTTGTTTCCGTTGCGGGGGTTGTGGGCGAATGCCGAATCTTTCAGCAGAAGGGAAAATAGGTTTATTTTCCTGTGATCAGCTACAAAGCTGTAAATATACTTTCATTATAAGCAGGCCCGGATTAAGGATTGTGGGGGCCCGGGGCCCTTACAGTTGTGGAGGCCCCTCGGAGGTACAAATGCGATGAGCAATACAATTTTTATTTGTTTTTGAGTCGTACTTGAACCAAAATTGTTTTTTGCGTTGTTATATGCGGCCCTGATTATAAGCGTTCTATACATCTACCTTGTATAAACTTACTTGTTCGGTAGCTTTAACTCTAACCGATACCTTCTCACTATCGTTCACTAATACTGGCATATGTGAGTATGTAACATACCTATAATGATAGTGACTTTGGAAGATGAATGACAGAAGACGGGATAGAGATGAGCGGGAAAAGAGGAGTGTTGTGAGGACAGCGTAGGTGGACGTGGCCGCCGGGTGGATAATCTGGAATTCCAGATAACTTCGGTATCATCATGTAGGCCACTACATCTGACGACGAGGTGTTGTAACCTGTCGGTTACATCCTTAGATTTTTATTATTTGTATGAGCCGAATGTTGACGAAAATTTCATGTTTTTTGTCTTGTTAATGTCAGAAGGCCCCACACGACTGAGAGGGTTACTCCGCTATCAAACCATTACAAATTAGCGTTGCTGAAGGGCGTAGGGGATGACCATTATGGTTTTTATGTTAAGATGTGTCATGGCCGTGGAATATGTCCTATGGGCGCTGCCATCTTCCAAATAGAAGATTTTTAGGCAGAAGTATATAGGCGTCCGTGTGAAAAACACCGATCTTTGCGATCGACTAAAAGTAGTGCCGCGTAGTGTGGCTACAATCCCCCCCCCCCCCCCCTTTCTTTTCCGATGGCGGGAATAGGGGCAACGGCCTACTTCCGTTTAGGTAATTTGGCCTACATTAAAATCACCGGCCACCCTGACGGGAACTAATTATTTCAGATAGGACCTCTTCCCGTATTTTAAATCGATTTGAGGATCGATTGGGATGAGATTGATTTGAGAATCGATGAGGAGATCGATTTGAGAATCGATGAGAAGTATTTGAGAATCAATGAGATCGATTTGAGAATTAATGGGATCTATTTGAGAATCGATGAGATCGGTTTGAGAATCGATAGCAGAACTTCGATTTGAGTATCGATGGTGGAGTGACGATTTGAGAATCGATGGAGAATTATTGGTTTGAAAATCGATGAATGAGTGCTGATTTGAGAATCAATGAGATCGGTGGAGGAGTATGGGTTTGAGAATCGATAGAGAAATAGATTTGATAATGGATTAGGGAATATCGATTTGAGGATCGGTAGAGTTCGATTTGAGAATCTATAAAGAATAATCGATCTGGGAATCGTTGAAGTATGATCGATTTTAGAATCGGTGGAGGAATCGATAATCGTGGAGGAATATTGATTTGAGAATCAATACAGAAATAACGATTTGAGAATCGATAAAGGAGTTTGGTTTGAGAACCGATTAATTATGTAGATGTGCAATCAATCGATTTTTTTATGGTGCTGAAAAATTAAAAAAAAAACACTGTTTTGGAAACATACATACATTACATTCATACATACATACACACATTTATTTGTTCAACATCACATTTAAGACAAGAAGCATGCTGTCATTATTTTCAGCGTTCAATTTACATAATATGTTTGTATATGTTTTGAAGCTGGTGAATAGATGAAGAATATACTATGCAACTTAATATTTACCCGTTTATGTATTGATGATTAAAATGGTTGAATGAGCCATACCTCAAATTAATATCCAACTGCCATGGTGTTCAAGCTCTGGCACCATTAATCAGCCAGTGTTCAGCATTTATTGTTACTAGGGAATGGTGTGTGGAAAGTTATTATTGTATCTGTTAATTTGAAGTATACAACTTAAGATTTAAAGAAAACTTTTGCTGAAAAGGATATTTGTTTCTCAACCTTCTTTACCAGGGAAACAAACTTAAGCTTCGAACACATTTTGGAGTAACTGAGTTCTTTTATTGCAGTTGAGATTTATTTAAGCTCTCCAAAAACTGTTGTGGAACATTATATTTTTTTCAAAGTGCCTTTTATCCTGTTCAATGCTTATATGTGGTTTTTATTTGTGTCGTTAAACTACCTTTAATAAACTTGAATATTGTCTTGCTTCATATTTTTGCCATGTTTTAAATAATATCAAGAAAAATCAAGCGAATACTTGCTTGTAGATAAAATCTTAACATTTTCTTATCATCATTTGCCCCTTTAGCTGCTTTCAGTTCCTTAGCCGACCGTAGGGACTATGTTAAAAAGGAGTTATATAGAGACGATTAACAGAAAAAAGGAAAAACGAAAGGGATTAGGTATAGAATTTAGAATCAGCTTGTTTCACTCACTTTTCACTAGACGGATACCGGAATGTCGATTATCTAATTACTCGAACATGTGAGTTGTTATAGAAAGTTGCATAGAAGGCTTTTTATAAGATCGCGTGGCGTGCGGCATTAAACAAGAATTGATCAGTCAAAATACACGTATGATTAATGTCTCTTTTACAACCGGTTTCTAGGAGCATGATGTTGTTCGGTTTCTTGTTTTAAACAAAAGGCTTGATCTTAGTTCACCAATACTGGCATATGTGAGTAGGTAACATACCTATAATGATAGTGACTTTGGAAGATGAATGACAGAAGACGGGATAGAGATGAGCGGGAAAAAGAGGAGTGTTGTGAGGCCAGCGTAGGTGAATGGACGTGGCCGCCGATTGGATAATCTGGAATTCCAGATAACTTCGGTATCATCATGTCCTCGATTCCATAATCCATAATTTTGTTTGTATGGGTTGTCACGTTATGCTAACCACCCCCCCCCCCCCGCCCCCTAAAAGCGTGACGTAATTTGTGCATGACCCCTTAGTGGTGCTACAGTCGTGATGTTGTGCTACATAACACAATAGTTTATGTAGGTATAAAAGTAAATGTTATAATTCAAAAGGCGTCATGTTGCACTCTGCAGTACTGACAAAGTCGTTTCTCTCGTTACCTTCGTCCTCCATGTCTGCGTCCCCGCTTCATTCAGATGTTCGTAATGGTGCTGCTTTCACCTCTCGATCACCTCGCGTGAATCCGTCAAGATGTTTCCTCTCCTATCCCTGCACATTGTAGAGTGATTTTCAATCGATCGCAGATTAGCTCAGCTCACTAGCGATACATAACCGAAACACATGCTGCAAATTCCATACTTATGCTACGTTTGTTTCCTCCTGCAGGTATTCAAGCATTATCTGGCCTAAACTTCTTTCCTAACGTGCCTGCTAACTCAGTTGTGCTTTCTTATCAAAAAGTACAATTGTTTTGTAACATGTTACTTAAATGTGCTGCTCACATCTCTCGTTGCCGGCAACGTCGCACACCGGGGCAGAACGCTGTTTTCGACAGACAAAACCTCTAGTGCTCTCGATATCCATCCTAGAGATTTGGTGTTTTCAGAGAAGTGTCTTGTAAGAGCAAGAATCACACGAAGATAACTATCTGCAAAACGCAGATTAGACTGGTAGCCGTCGAAGCATAAACATTTGGTAGAGCGCATTCGGCAGGGCACGAGACATGAACCCTAGGCGCAGAGGACCAACGCGCCCTTGGAGTTTTCGAACGGAAGGTGTTGCGTACCATTTACGATGGAGTGCAGATGAAAGACGGGACTTGGAGAAGGCGAATGAATCACGAGCTGCATCAGCTGCTGAGAGAACCAACCATCGTCCACACCGTGAAAATCGGGAGCCTACGGTTGTCGGATCACGTCATCAGGATGTCGGATAGCAACCCGATTAAAAGGGTTCTCGAGAGCTATCAGACCGGTACAAGAAGACGTGGTGCGCAGCGAGCTAGGTCGATCAAGTTGAGGACGATCTGCGGCACCTACGCACAGGGCTGAACTGGGGACACACAGCCATGGACCGAGTGGAATGGAGACGACACCTATGAACAGCACAGGTCACCCAGGCCTTAGTCTGATCGGTAGGGTAAGTATGAAATTAAAAATCAAACGAAATACTTACACTATTCTAAGTCTTATTAAACGTGTCAAAATTATTTGCTAAACGCATCCTATTGAATGAAATCTGAAAAAGAAAGCAACTCGATTCTACTGGTCCATTAGTTGCCAATTAACTTAATTACAACCCAATTTGTCAATCAATCACCGATAACGGGGGCGATGATATTGGAACCGCTAAATAACTCTATTGAAGCAATCCACCCTCTTTTCCTTTTTCTTTCCGATTTTTCCTCGCTTGAACTGCTCGGGGTCGGTTATACAAACCATTTCCTGCTATTCCGAAGTGTCGAAACAAAACGAAGGGTAGAAAACGAAAGATAATCATCAAAACAATCCCAAAGCCGACTGATGGTAAACCGGCTTTCCCGACTGGTTCTAATTTTATCTAAATTCACCTACTCAAAAATAAACTTCCTTCGAATGGAAACGGCTAGGTTTATCCTTGCTGGCTCATATTGCTCGCTTGCGCCAGCCAGTAGTATTGGTGGTGGTGCCCTTTTTTATCTATATGGAAGGTAAATCCATTAGGCGCTCCCAACAACCATGTCATGCCAGCTTCCATTTACTCAACCGACTTGCAGCAAGATTGTGTCTCGAGCGATGATCGTAGGGTGAAAACATGTAGACCGGCGTATGTCGGTAGCTGTACTGCTTTCCGAAACGATATGAGCATGTTGCAACTTTGAGATTCGGAATTAGGTTTTACTTCGCTTTTGTTTGCCATTGTTTATTTGAGATATATAAGCATTAGGCAAAGATAGCACAAAATAAGCTCACCAAATTCAATAAAAATTCAAATTGATTTTTTTCTCCATGATGTGTTTGGAAATCATTTGCATGGAAGAGATAAGTTTCAAGCACATCGTGTATAAAAAGAATCCTTTTTTAAGTTTAGCTAAATTTGGTGAGCTCGTTTTATGCTACCTCCGCCGTATGGTAATAATCTAAGAAGCAATGGCAATGACACACTTCGATAGACAGAATCTTCGAAGCAACAAAAGATGCACTCTGCATAACAAAAACATAGCGATCAAGTGATTAGGAAAAGCAGTACAACAAGATTTAGCCACAGGGAGGAAATCTGCTTCTCGATTTAATATCAAACATACATTCAAAATGTAATCACATAAATATTGTTTTAGCTTTTCCTTGTGTGGGTATTTGTAAGTATATCTGTCGGAGTAGGATCGTTAACAGGCTACACTTACAACTGGCACACATACACCGTTCCTGGCATTCGTCCAGTCACAATTAGGGAAAACGACTTTTATCGTTCGGTAAACTTCCACACCCTCGTAATATCCCTCCTGTTCAGCCTATATCCATTCCCCATGCCAACCCAGCCATCAACGTGTGCTATCACCACCAGCTCGGTCGGTCGGTCGGTCTGGATGGATGATTGTGATACTTGAACCGTAATTTATGTCAGATGAAGTAGTATAGCGTGTTCTTGTCTATTTCCGCCTGGGTATATCGCTCTGCTTGTTTTATGGTGCAACTATGATTGCAAATTTGCGATTCCATCGGTGTGAATCATGTCTTCTTTTACGAATGAGGTTAATATGCGATCAATCAAATCTCAACAAGGTGAACAAGTGAATATATTCACAACTGAGATGAAGTACGACACATCCCAAGTAACAAAATTAATGTTATAATGCTTTTGAAGAATTCTTCAGCACCTACAGTGATAGACATTCGTTTAGCCGAGACCAAAAAAAGTGTCAGGAAATAATACAAAAGAATTTATGATAAAACTTTTTTATCGTAGTAATAGTATATCTAGTACTGTTTTATAAAAATGTGATACAGTAAACTTACATATACACTGAAGCAAAACCGATGGTAAAAACCTTTCCAATGTCATTTTTTGCCTAGACATTCGTTTAGCCGAGGTAAATGAAAAATTGGGTTTCAATGGATTTTTTGCAATTTCGTGAGTATATTTTGAGGATATACTCCAAGGCATTTAGTTTATGACGTGTTAGCAAGATAATTGACCTTAAAAGTTTATTTATTTGTGAAATTCAGAGAAATATTATTAAAAAAAAAAGTCCCTATAAGAAGAAGCGACGATAAACAAATTTATTTAAGAAAAATTATTTCCGTAAACACTCAAACGTAAGCTATATTAGCAGTTTTGAAAATATAGCACAGAATTATTGTTAGAAATGTTCAATTTATTGCATGAAATGTCACGAAAAAATTAAGTATATTGGTTTTTGGTTGGGTAAACTTTAAAATGGGATGGATAAAAGCTAAAATAAACAGTTCTGCATTGAAATAAAGACGTGCCCTAATGCTTGTGGAGTATACCTGTTTGATACTAGCATTACTAAATGGGTTAGAAGACTGCAAAGTGAAAGAACTGCAAGAAGTGTCAGATTTTTTGTACCCTGTTTATTCAAAAGCAGATGTTCATACAAAAATGCAAGATTTGGTCAAACAATTGGCTTATTTCATTCAATCTGAAGAAATATATTATAAATGAGTCTTAGTTGTGAACCACATTCGTTTTAAACATGGTTTATTTGAAAAGAATGTCTAAATTATGAAACAAGTAGTTCATGCTAGAAATTTGAATACTTTCGGTGCCATTTCTCGAAATATGAGCCGTCCAATATATGTTATTTCAGCCAGAATACAGTCTAGAAGATATTGTGAGCTATTAGAAGACGTAATAGTAGTAAACGCTGTGATTTATGCAAGTGAAACCATCATATTTCAACAAAACAATACTTAAATAAGTGATTTTTTTATGGTTCGCGGTGATTTTTTTTCGGTTAAAAACATTGTTTTTCGTAAATTTTCAACCTGCTTTGGTCATGAAACTTTCATTAGATTCTTTTGAAACACTTCCGATAAAAATAACTACATCAAATCTCAATTTGGAAACATTTACAATATTATGTCACATATTATATCACAGAGTTTATATCACAGAGAACAGACATCCAAGTCCAGTTCCAAAACTGTGTAAGGAATTTAACGGCCATTTGAAATCGGCAACACAAGTGGCAATAGCGTGGCGCTGCAATCGGTTAATTTCCCATACTAATTTAATTCACCACTTGAAATGTTTCAATTCACCACTGACTGTGGCAATATGGTGTTTGGTGGCGTTAGTGTTGTCATCGTGTATTGGTTTGCAACCTTACTCAAGTAAAGATTCAAATCCTTACACAACTTTCCGAATGAAATTTGTTCTAGCCTGGATGTCTGTTCTCTGTGTTTATATGAGATGCATGCAAAATTAATATGGCAACACTTCCAATAACGATCTTATTCATGATTTACAAGTCGATCTATAATGCAGATCACCATAGAAAATGACTTTGTTGGATATTTTTCGAAATGTGATAGTTTTTTATTATGGAATTCAAAAAAATGTACAATTCGGCTAAACGAATGTCTAGGCAAAAAATGACATTTGAAGGGTTTTTACCTTCGTTTTTGTTTCAGTGTATATGTAAGTGTGATGTATCACATTTTAATAAAACAGTACTAGATATAGTATCACTACGATAAAAAAGTTTTATCATAAAATCTTTTGTATGAGTTTCCTGACAATTTCTTGAAAATTTTCTAGCCTCGGCTAAACGAATGTCTATCACTGTATTCTTTAAAACCACATATAAAACAAATTACTCTTCATAACTGCGTCAACACAATCATAAACCCGCCATAAGACGAAAGATGCCCATCTTATGATAGTCTTGGGGAACTGATTATAAGATTCTCTTAAAACCTGTTGTACTTCACAAGTTGTCCTCAAGGCGAATTGGTATCTCCTTGTAGAGCTCTTCGAGTGCACCATAAAACGATAATAAAATTGACTGCTTCTGGCAGCTTCTGTTCCTGCTGCATCTTTTATGTTGGAGGAAAAGTAAATTAACTTGGAAAAAAATCATGAAAATCAATGATACAATATTATAATCGGGATTTGTTTCTAACATGAAATGGGAATAATTCCGCAGTGTAACAAGGTTGGCAACTGCCAAGACAAATTTATCGTATATATGTTGCAAGATGCTTCCGAAAATTGCAACGCGCTTCGATAATAATGCAATAGGAGAATCTTCAAAATTATGATTTCAAGTCACGAGAGCATTATTAATGAGTTTTCTCAACATGGCTTCCGATGAAATCCACGTAGAAGTAATTAATTTTTGCTGGTTTTAATCAACATCACCATAAGATCATCTTAAATTCCTTTCAAATCAAGCAAGAATTACACTAGTTTACAAAATAAAACAAAAGTCGTGAACTTCTGTCAACAACCAAAATTTTTGAAGCATAATTTAGCGCTGATTTCAGAACCGTCCCTCAAAAAATTTAAAGTAGAACAGTTTTTGAGTTTTAGTTCAATATCGAGTTTTACAACTTTTTAAAATATGGAATTTCATAAAACTCAAATAACTTGCGTTTTGTTCAGATAATTTTGAATCTTTTTTATAAATTAAAAGCTGAATATAATACCATTCGATCATCTGAATGCAGGTTTTGCGTCAGATTGATGAAATTCAAGATATTGGTGAGTTTTGGGGACGATCTCCTTAAATTTTAGCAAATTCAAAAATATTTGAAGAAATGTTTTTTTCCAATAAGAAAAAAACATTTTAAAAATCCTTTCTCAACGTCAATCATATGTAGGCGACTTACAGTAAAAATTTCAGCTCAATCGCAGCATTGATTACGGAGAATGAGATGTGTGAAGTGAGCGACTTTGCTTAAAAATAGAACAAAAATCGATTTCAAATCATCAAACTTGTATGAAAAGTCGAAAAAATTTCCGCTCTACTGTATTTTTTCCTTCGCGTTTTCGAACTCAGGGCATGATTCTACAACAAAAACATTCATCAGCTTACCGAGTTCAAAAATGCTGTAAACTAGTGTTACAAGCGTAACTCAAGAGTACTCAGATTAATGACGTTCTCCATCAAAAACACCAAAAACCGCCTTAAATTTATTTCAACTTAACCAAGAATGAAGTATTTCTCAAGAGTACTCTTTAAATTTGTTTTACCAAATTAAGATGATAGTGTGTTATAATACACAGAACATGTAGATTAAGTTAAAGAATGTAAAAATTGAATGAGATACTAGTAAAGATTATTAAAAAAAACCCAAAAGTACTCCGATTTATGACGTTTGTTCAGGACTACCACAATCACCAGCGAAAACACATTTGAGAAACACTGAATTGTTACATACCCTCTCACACATACACACATAAGCTATAGACATACAACGTACATGAAGAACAACAAAACAGCATAACACAAATCAGTTCAATAAAAGCTACAACCCAGTGAAGTGCGCGTTTTACCAAGCTCCCGTTCTAATTTCTTTAATACGGTCCGAAATAGTACAAAGTGTCGGTTAGTCGGTCGGTCGAAGTAATACCGGGTCGAAAGTGAATCGAAAAGTGCCAGTGTCGACCAGATTGTCCAGTTTTCTCCCGAAACATTGGTGCCGAAACCCGGGAGGAGGTTGCAATTTCATCGCCATCACACGGTGGTGCACATCTGGCATTTTCGTCGTCGTCGTCATTATCGCCGTCCACCGGCCGAACAACAATCATTCGCAGTCGGGAACAATCAACCACCATCATCGTCGTCGTCGTCGTCGTTCCCGGCCAAGCGAAGATCATTCCCCGTCGGGATCCATCAACCACTACCATCGTCGTCATCGCATTCCCCGTCGGGATCCATCAGTCAATCGTCGTCGTCGCCCTTGCCGAACAATCATTCGGCGCAATAACAACCACCGCCGGTCGGAGTCGATCGTCATCAGTTGCGCTCCAGTCGGCGTAATCATCAACGTGTGGATCATCATCACTTCGTCGTCGTCGTCGTCGTCATCTCGTCGTTTGCTACAGCAGCAGCAGTAGCAGAACAACAGCGGATCGTGGGATTTCGTTCACATCGAACGGAAAGTAAACACCCAGAAGGGGGAGAGTTGGGTAAAAAGCACCAAGTAGCAGAAAAGCAGGTATTTGACAAACTTTTTTTGGTGAAGGGAAATCGTCGAAAATGACGCCTCCGAAGAAGGCTACTTCTAGCAAACAAACTAAATTGAAACTTCTGTACCGTCGGCGGTCCAACATTTTGGGTTCCGCAAATTTAATAAAGAAGTTTAACGACGGGTTCGATCCCACTCAAGAAGGTCAATTGCCCATACGCATTCAACGTCTTGATGCGTTGTGGCGTGAATTTGAAGAAACGCAGGAGGAAATTGAGGTTTTGGAAGACGCTGAGGAAGATTTCTTGGAAGAGAGGGAAGAGTTCCAAACCTTGTACTTCGAATTGAAGGCGTCATTGCAAAGCAAAATCCCTGTTCCACCACCTGCACCCACCCCCGCTCCTGTTCAACCACTCTCTTCGGCTGTTCCCATCTCGTCGAGCGTTCGTCTGCCTGAGATTAAGTTGAAGGAGTTCTCTGGGAATCTCGATGATTGGGTTTCTTTTCGCGATCTGTTCGTCTCGCTTATCCATTCGAGCGTGCAGCTAACAGCGGTACAGAAAATGCACTATTTGCGTGCGACGCTTTCTGGCGAAGCGGCTCGCATCATTTCTTCGCTCGAGATTTCAGCCAATAACTATCTCGTAGCGTGGAATTTGTTGAAGGAACGTTTCGAAAATCCGAATTTGCTGGTCAAGCGGCACATGTCTGCCTTGCTCACGATTCCTTCACTGAAGAAAGAGTCTGCACAAGGACTCGCAGATCTCGCCGATGAGTTCAATCGGCACGTGCAGCTGCTGGATAAACTCGAAGGTGCTGAGAACCACTGGAATGCCTTTCTAGTCGAACGATTGAGCCAATGTCTTGACTCCGTCACGCTCCGTGAGTGGGAAACCTCCGTTTCCAATAGTGACGAGTATCCCAAGTACCAAGAACTTCTCGAGTTTATCCACAGAAGATCGCGAATCATACAAACCCTTAAGCTCTCCCAAACGGCAAACACCCAATCCGAGATCAAACATCCCAAATCCCGATCCGTCGTGTCGCACGTTGTATCCGACAATGTTCCCAAGTGCGCCAGCTGCAAGCAGGCACATTTTCTGTTCCAGTGCGAACAATTCCGTACGCTCTATCCTCAACAACGGTTCGAAGTCGCGAAGAAGCACGGGCTGTGCATTAACTGCCTGAAGGGAACACACCAAGCGAAGAACTGCTCCAGCGGATCCTGTAAGAGCTGCGGCAAGAAACACCACTCGTTGCTGCACCTGCCGCCCCTCTCCTCCGCTCCTGGTCCACAACCAGGGACTTCGTCGAACAAGTCCGCTGAAGCAAACACTTCGCAGTCATGCCAAATGTCGCACTTCGTTCCAAGTCATGTCGAAAGCTCTCCGCCGGAAGAGCTCGCCGTTGCCTCACCACCTGTCTCGTCGGTTCGTTCGCAGTCGTCGCGCGGTAAGCCTTTCCCATGTTCGTCGGTCGATCTCGTTACCAATTTCCCATCCACCGCCTGCCAAAGCGCGGAAGTGATTACCCAACCTCGGCAGTCAACAGTCATTCTGTCAACAGCAGTGATAAAAGTGAAAGACGCCGACAATCAGTACGTTCTCGCCAGAGCCCTCCTGGATAGTGGATCACAGCCGAGCTTCATCTCCGAAGCACTTTGCCAGAAACTTCGTTTGAAGCGGACAAAGCTGAACTCGCCAGTCAGTGGGATCGGACAATCCGTCGTTAACGTCCGCTACGCTGTGACACTATCTCTAACCTCTCGTTTCGAAACCTTCACTGCTCAGTTGGACTGCCTCGTGCTACCAAAGCTTACCGTCTCGCTGCCTAGCCACCACATCGACGTCACTCGCTGGAGAATCCCAAGGAATCTTCCTCTTGCTGATCCACAGTTCAACATCAGCCAAGGCGTGGACATCATCATCGGAGCTGCTCTGTTCTTCGATCTTCTCGAGCACGATCGCATCTCGCTCGCCTCTGGCTATCCAACGCTACAGAAAACAGTGCTTGGATACATCGTCTGTGGAAAGCTAGAGCAGCCAACGCCCGAAGCAACAGAAGCCCAGACCTGTCACATCTGCGTCGAAGACAGGCTCGATACCCAGCTGCAGCGTTTCTGGGAAATTGAAAACTTCGATGACGGCAAAGCACTCACTCCAGATGAACAGTTCTGCGAAGACCACTTCCAGAGCACCGTCGCTCGTGACAACACGGGCCGCTACGTCGTTCGTCTTCCGTTTAATGGCTGGTTTCCACCTGATAAGTACTGTGTAAAAGGATAGGACAAGTAATGCTCACGTAAAACTTTTGCAATCAAAATTACTTAGGCGTTCGCAGTTGATAAGTAATTCACAGCCAGAAAGATTTGCCAACAGATGGCACTGTCATGCGATGCTGTCAGTCATGTTGTTGATTTTCCGTACGGAATAATATGTCGATGTATTATTCCGTGAGTAAAAAGGACATTTTTTCTCTTTCTTTGTGTTTCTTCTTTCGCGCCTGCGCGTTCACAGTGTGCATTAGTATTTAGCCGTGTCGCTCTATAATGTGTACTCCGTCGTCCCTCAGCATGGCTGCAACAGAACACAAGATTGAATTTCTTGAGGTTGAATAATTTGCCGTTACGTAGTTTAAAAATTTATAAAGACACCCTAAAACTGAATTGTTTATAAATAGTTCTACAGTTGAAAAAAGGAAATAGCATTTGAGTTTAGCTGATGAGGAGACAATGTTCTAAAAACTGTTGCATCATAATCATTTCATTTCGTTTGTTGAATAAAATGTTCTATGGTGCACTAGAACCATGAGAAGTAAAGACTGTATTCGATGAAATTTGGACACAGAAAATAATGTATAGCTTTTGATTGCGTTCACAAAATCAAATATTTTTTGATCAGGAATAATATATAATGTGTAGCTAATACCATAACAATGACAACAAATTCAGTTTGGTATTGGCGCAGATATTGTTAATATCATAAAATAAGATTTTAGCAAATTTTTTCATCCGTTTTAAAATTGTAAAGGCTATAATTTTGATGTAACTCGTCAAGACGTCTGAAAATTTGACTCGAAGTTCTTAACAGAGTATCAATAAACTGGTAAAAAATCTTAAAATCGGTTCAATACGTTTTTCCAGTAGGTATTCAAAACTCAAATCGCTTCAAGGCATATTTTAGGTACATTTTAACCATTTTATTCCGTGTGTACTATTTTGTTTGTACAACTGTCATGACTGTTCCGATTTTTATTAGCATTTGAAACTGTAAAACCATTATAAAAACTATTCTTAGCCAAATTGCTTGAAAATTTTTCAAGTTATAACTGTGTGAATGTCACGATACAAAAAAAAACATTTTTGATTATTGTGACTTTGTGCCACATATACGGCTATAACTTTATTACGGCTAGATCAAATTAAATGAAATTTTTACACAATATTTCTACATGTATACTTTACATACAGAACAGTTTTGATTGAAATCGGTTCAGTATTTTTGAATCTAGAGCTATAACGGTGAAGAAACTTCTCAAATGGCAAAATTCTTGTTTCAACGATATCTCCACCAATATTCATCCGATTTTGATGAAATTTGTATAGTATTAGCTTTACGTAATACACTATTCCTGGTAAAAAATTAGTCATTTACCATTTTATTATGAAATCTTTCTGAATTCCAATAATTCGTTCCGAGATCCTGGGATTCCCTCAGAATTTCTGCTTGGGATTCCTCCAGAAATTCCATCCTAGATCTCTCTCGGAATTAATTTAGGATTGCTCCAGGAGTTCTTTCTGGGATACCTAAGGGAGTTCCCTCAGATATTATTCCAGCAATTTGTTTAGGATTTGTTCAGAACTTCCAAGAGTTCTCTCCAGGATTACTCCTGTAACTCCATACGGGATACCTTCAGAGGTTCCTTCATGGAATTCTCTAGAAATTCCTTCCGAGATTCCTCCAGAAGATTCATAGGAAATTATTCTAGAAGTTCTTTCAGGGATTCTTTCACGAGTTTTTTTTATGATTTCTCCAGAACCTTTTGGAATGTCTTCAGATTTTTAACTGGGAAGAAACTATTGAAAGAATCTCTGAAATCGCTCGTGTAGATATTCCCTGCAAAACTGCTGGAGATATTCCTTAAGAAGCTGTTGGAGGAACTTTATGAGGAACTCAAGAGCAAGTCTTGGAGTACTTCCATAATGAATAAAAAAAAACTTCTGGAGTATTTCCATGAGCAAAATTTAAGAAACTTCCAGAATGAATTCCAATTTTTTTTTATTATCTGTATTAACGAGATTTTTAGCCCTAGGCTAGTTCATCTCGGGACCCACGCTTTTACTTCCCTTCCGAAGGAAGAACCCACATTTTGTGAGTTTGTCGGGAGTGGGATTCGATCCCAGGTCCTCGGCGTGATAGTCAAGTGTTCTAACCATCACACCAGGTCCGCTCCCCCGAATTCCAAATTATGTAATCTGCAAGGAATCCCAGTAGAATTTCTTGGAGGAATCCCGGAAGGATATCCTGGATAAATTATTGGACAAATCTTAGAAGGAACTCCTGGAAGAACCTTGACTTATTTTCCAGGAGTCTGGAAGTTCTGAAGAAATTCCGGAAAGAGCTTTTGAAAATTCCCGGAAGATACCCCGGGTAAAATTTCTGGAGAGGTCCCTGATGCCACCCCTGGTGTAATCTTAGAAGAAAATCCTGGAAAAATACCAGAAGAAACTATGAGAGGAACCCATAAATTTACTCCTAGAGGAAACCTAGAAGGAGTTCCTGGAGGAATCCCGGAAGAAGCTAGAGGAATTACAAAAGGAATTCTTTGAGGATTCACATGAGAAACGTCCAGAGAAAACCTAGATGAATCTCAAAAAGTTGTATCATAGAAAGAAATCCTGGAAGAATCACTGAAAGAACTCCAGGACGAATCTAAGAATGAATTCCTATAGAAATCCTAGAAGGAATTCCTGAAATGATCCCGGAAGGAATTCCTGCGGCAATCTCCGAATAAATATCTGAGTGAACCCCGGATAAAAAATACTTAAGAAATCCCGGATGAAATTATTGTAGAATAGTTCGAAAAAACTCCTGGTAGAATCTTAGAAAACACCTCTGGAGAAAACCCTGAAGGAACTCCTAGAAGATCCCAAAATAAAAAAAAAACAAAATAAATAAATCCTGAATTAGAAGAAACTCACGGAGGGATTTTTTGTAGAACTTCTAATGAAAATCTCAGAGACATTTTATAAGAATCCCTGCGAACTTCAGGTGGATTTTTCGGTGGATTTTTCGGTGGAACATCTGGAAGAAATTCAAGAGGACTTTCTGTGAAACCCCAAAGAAAAACCTTCGTACGGAATGCCAAAAGATTCATCACAAAGAATCTTTCGTGGTTCTTCATTAAATTCCCCGTGAAGCTTTGTCCTACCGCGTATTTAATCTAAAACTCCACAAGGTTACCGTCAGAGTCCCAGCCGAATTCCTCCCACCGTAGTCCGAACTCCAATATTGCAGAAATTATAATTAGTATCCAACCATAGTTCTCGCTGTAATACCATTAAAAGTTTTTTTTTAATTTCTTTTTATTTGTGAATTTTAACTTAGGCTAATTCTTCACACAGCCATTAAAAGCTCCCTCAGAATCCCAGCGTCTCTCATTAGCATTTCCCTTGGAACTCCGTTGCACGGTGTCAAAATTTCGATTATTAACGAATTTCCATGTACCTCGGATCTTTCTTCACAGAAAGTCAGCATTTTGGCTTTACTTTATAATTGGAAAGTTTTAAAATATTCCATCGGGAAAATTTTGATTTATCTAAGTTTTTTCTATTTTCCATACCAAAATTAATTAAATACTGATTTTAACCAAAAAACGTTCCATACAAAATGTATCGGAAAATTTTCACCGATAAAATATTTTCTCGTCTTCCGATTATGAATATATAGCCCAAATACTAACAATTTCCGAAGAAAAATCCGAGGTACATGAAAGTTCGATAAAAATCGAGATTTTGACACCGTGGCGTTGAAATCTCACTATCTGGATTTTCCCCATACGCGCGCAAAAATTAAATTTAAATTTCAATCACACCTTCTGAGGAAACGAACAAAATTTCTCTAAGTCCAAATCGTAAACAACAAGGTCACGAAACGCCACACGAACAACGAACAATTTATCTAGCAACCGCCGTATGCAGTGCCCTTTTCTTCACATCCTTCTTACAGCATCGTTTCGTAAAAATGCTGTCGGTTAAACAAATGTCAAAATTACTTACGGAAAAAGGAGGAATTTTACTTGAGCGCTCTACTTGGGAACTGGAAACTTACCATAAGGAAGAAAAGGTGTCGATGCTTGGAGACTCGCACACCGCTGCGCTGCGAAGATTCCAACAAATGGAGAAAAGATTCGCCGTCGATGAAGATCTCCGTCGCAGCTACACAGAGTTCATGGAGGAGTATGAGAGGTTGGGTCATATGGAGTTGGTTCCCGTCGCGTCGCGTAGCCCGCAGTTTTTCCTCTCGCACCATGCCATCCAGCGACCAGAGAGTACGACCACTAAAACGCGTGTGGTATTCGACGGTTCCTGCCGTGGAGCGGCCTCGATATCGCTGAACGAAGCACTATACGTCGGACCAACGGTTCAGCCGGCGCTCTATTCCACTGTCGCGTCGTTAACTTTCGTCTGCCACGTTTCGCCATAACTGCCGACGCAGAGAAAATGTTCCGGCAGATTTGGGTCCACCCAGATGACCGCAAATTCCAGCAAATTCTTTGGCGTGGCAGTCCATCGGAACCGATCCGCACGTACCAACTAAAAACCGTCACCTACGGTCTTGCAAGCTCACCATTCCATGCTGCTCGTGTTTTGAATCAGCTAGCCGACGACGAAGGACAACGATTCCCGCTGGCCGTGCCAGTGGTATTGAAAGGCACCTACGTAGACGACGTGATTACTGGAGATGACGACCATGATAAAATGGCTGAGACTTGCAAGCAGTTGAGCGAAATGATGAAGTGCGGTGGCTTCGTGCTTCGAAAGTGGGCTTCGAACTACAAAACAGTTCTGCGTCATGTTCCAGAAGAACTGTGGGAGACATCGGCAGAGCTAGAGCTCGATCGTTCGCAAGCCGTCAAAACCTTGGGGTTGTTGTGGTGCCCCCAGCGGGACGTATTCAAGTTCAAGGTCCCTGCGCTACCAGATTTGCCTGCCGTGACAACGCGGATTGTCGTCTCCGAGATGTCCCAACTGTTCGACCCACTCGGACTTCTTGGACCCGTGGTCGTGAACGCAAAGATGTTCATCCAAACTCTCTGGGCAGCAGACCTGTCGTGGGATTCTGAGCTTGGAGAAGATTCAGCAGCATGGTGGAGAAAGTACCGTGCTGACATCGAACGGCTTCACCATCTGGAAGTTCCGAGAAGAGTTCTCTGGAACACTCAAAGCCAATACTTCATCCACTGCTTCTGCGACGCCTCGCAGAAGGGTTACGGATGCTGCGTCTACATCGTCTCATCGGACGAGCTTGGGCAGCTCCACTCGCATCTCCTAACATCGAAGTCTCGTGTTGCACCACTTCGTGGACAGTCGATTCCACGGCTGGAGCTCTGCGCAGCACTCCTCGGGAGTCAGTTGGTGCACAACCTACTGACAAACACCAACTTGTCTGCACCAGTCACGTTTTGGACCGACTCAGCCGTCGCACTTCACTGGATCAAATCCAGATCGAATACCTGGAAAGTTTTCGTATCCAATCGGGTCGCAGAGATCCAACGCCTGACGAAAGATGCACCATGGATGCATGTACCGACCGATCTAAACCCTGCCGACCATATCTCCCGAGGAATGCTTCCAAGCCAGATCCTACACGACAAGCTGTGGTGGCATGGTCCAGCGTTCCTTACCTCCCCCGTCGACCAGTGGCCGGAGTGTGCGGTTTCGATGCCGACCAAGTCGGAAATTGAAGAAGAAATGCGTCCATTGGTATCCCTCCCGCTGGTAGACGAAAACGTTAACATTTTCAGCGAGTTTTCCGAGTTAGCCAAGCTAACGCGATTCGTTGCGTACTGCTACCGTTTCCGAAACAACTGCAAAGTTCCAAAGAACCAACGCATTCTGTCCTCGCTGTCGCCGGAAGAAGTAGACTTTGCGCTGAAGTCGATGGTACGCCTTGCCCAGAGCCAGGAATTCCCAACGGAAGTTCGCCTGTACCACCGTAAAAAGACGGACAAGGCCGTCAGCATATCATCGAAATCGCCACTCAAGAATCTGAACCTTTTTTTGGACGAGTTCGGACTTCTTCGGATTGACGGACGGTTGAAGAATCTCAACGCTCCGTTCGATACCCGTCATCCGATCCTGTTGCCAGGCAACCACCAACTGAGCTGGATGATCGCCAGGTCCGTTCATCTGCAGACGCTTCACGGTGGCCCGTCGCTACTGCTCGCCACAATGCGTCAACGTTTCTGGCCACTTCGGGGGAGGGATTTGGCTCGTAAGGTCGTTCGCCAATGCGTTACGTGCTTCCGATGCAACCCAACACCTGCAAGTCAGATCATGGCACCTCTACCATCAGTTCGCCTCAGACCTGCCCGAGCCTTCGCGTATTCCGGGATGGATTACTGTGGGCCGTTTTTCGTTCGTCCGCTGATTGGGAGAGGTGCGTCGGTTAAAGTCTACGTCGCGTTATTCGTATGCTTGGTGGTGAAGGCCGTACACCTTGAAGTCGTGCCGGATCTGTCGTCCGTCGCGTGCATCGCCGCCGTCAAGCGCTTTGTTGCCCGTCGCGGTCGCGTCCTCGAGTTGCATTGCGACAACGCGACTACTTTCGTCGGGGCCGATCGCGAGCTGCGGAATCTGCGCAAGGAGTTCCAGCAGCAATTCCAATCCCAGGAATGGGCCAACTACTGCTCCGGAAATGGGATCACTTTCCGTTTCATACCTGCTCGTTCTCCACACTTCGGAGGCATATGGGAAGCCGGAGTAAAATCATTTAAGTACCACTTTCGTCGGATTATGGGACAGAAGGCTTTTTCCATGGACCAGCTCCTAACCGTCGTGGCACAGATCGAATCTGTCCTAAACTCCCGTCCCCTCGTTCCCATTTCCGATTCCCCCGACGACCTTTCCGCCATAACTCCAGGACACTTCCTGATTGGAGAGCCTCTCGTCTCCATTCCCGAACCCGATCTACTTCAGCTGTCGCCTAATCGCGTCACCCGTTTGCAGGACATGCAACGCTCGGTCCAGGATCTGTGGCGCTGCTGGTCACGGGACTACATCAGCCAGCTACATCAACGAAGCAAGTGGAGGCGGCCATCCGTAGACGTCCGGAAGGGGCAGCTAGTACTGCTGAAGGAAGACAACTACCCCCCGCTGCAGTGGCCACTCGGACGCATCGTCGAGACCATCACCGGTTCGGACGGGCGGGTTCGTGTTGTCGTAGTGAGAACGGCGGCAGGCGACTACAAGCGAGCCATCACAAAGGTCGCGGTGCTCCCCATCGATTCCGGAGACGAGGACACGTCGCAAACACCGTCTACAAGCATGTTGGATGGTTGAAACGAACGGTTTCAACGGCGGCCGGCATGTTCAGGACTACCACAATCACCAGCGAAAACACATTTGAGAAACACTGAATTGTTACATACCCTCTCACACATACACACATAAGCTATAGACATACAACGTACATGAAGAACAACAAAACAGCATAACACAAATCAGTTCAATAAAAGCTACAACCCAGTGAAGTGCGCGTTTTACCAAGCTCCCGTTCTAATTTCTTTAATACGGTCCGAAATAGTACAAAGTGTCGGTTAGTCGGTCGGTCGAAGTAATACCGTGTCGAAAGTGAATCGAAAAGTGCCAGTGTCGACCAGATTGTCCAGTTTTCTCCCGAAACAACGTTCTTGATGTGGATTTATGCTAACTCCATCAAGAACGTCATAAATCTTGTAGTAAATTGTAAACAAATAAAATAATTCCATCGCACCGTGTTTGATTATGTGGGCCGACAATAAAAACTTGGCTCCCCCGTCCGATGAATTCCATCAGCAGCCTGGTACCGCTGGCCACCGGGAGCATATGTCCGTCCCGGTACAGTGCAGTGCCAAGTTCCTCCGGTCAGCGTTTCCAACAGGTAAGTAAGTAATTGTCTACCAGTGTCTGCAATCCAATAAATTTTCCGATTGTGCGGGAATTGACGTCCAATGATCAGACCTACCTCCTTTTGGATGCTGAAACCGAAGGAATTTGGCGAAGCGCCGCGTCAGAGACGGGTTTCAGGACCGATGCTATAATGGATCGATGAGAATTGGAATCTAGTGCTGAAGTTTTTTATTTCATTTATCAAACTGTTCTCACTCGAGAACAGTTACTCTTGCTCAAGAGTGATTAAACATTGAAGAGTACTACGAGAGCCTCTTAAAACTGACATTAAGGTCAAAAGTCCTTATTGTGTTCGTGTCCCAGCGGATTCCAGCGGAATCCCAGCGGATTCCAGCGGAATCCCAGCGGATTCCAGCGGAATCCCAGCGGATTCCAGCGGAATCCCAGCGGATTCCAGCGGAATCCCAGCGGATTCCAGCGGAATCCCAGCGGATTCCAGCGGAATCCCAGCGGATTCCAGCGGAATCCCAGCGGATTCCAGCGGAATCCTAGCGGATTCCAGCGGAATCCCAGCGGATTCCAGCGGAATCCCAGCGTGTAAATTTCGCCAACAAGAGAGCCTGCAGGGACCAGTTTGAGAGGCACTGTTCCGAATGATGTCCAATAACTATGCGGTGTATGGCAATAAGTGCAAGCTTTTGGCTAGTGTGAACTACTTTTCGCATTCTTACGATCTCACCCGTATTCTTTTCGGTGCTGGCGAGTACTAGCAGCAGACAAAAAGGCAAGGACCGT
The DNA here is from genome assembly GCF_035046485.1 of Aedes albopictus. Lineage (NCBI taxonomy): Eukaryota > Metazoa > Arthropoda > Insecta > Diptera > Culicidae > Aedes > Aedes albopictus. Next base: position 166,333,687 of record NC_085136.1, read on the forward strand.
ACCAAAGATATCTATAAATCCAATTGGAGAACACCCACAGACCACGAAACAGAAATCGACCACGATCTATTCGACGGAAAATTCTTTTCAGATGTAAACATAAAGAGATTAAGACTCGTAAGCGGGCGTGCTTCGAAAATCTCTGCCAGGCAGCCAACACGACCCCATGGGGTGATGCCTACTGAGTAGTCATGGCCTAAACGAAGGGCGCGTCAGCACCCCCCGAACGCTCCCCAGAGATGCTGCAGAAGATCGTGGAAACGCTGTTCCCGCGCCACGATACAAGACCATGGGCCCCCGTTCCCTATAGCCAAACCAGCCATAGCGAGGTAGCCCCGGTGACGAACGACGAACCCATTGCAATAGCGAAGTCGCTTAAGTTGAACAAGGCTCCGGGTCCGGACGGTATCCCGACATTAGCCATCAAGACGGCCATCGAGGCTAAGCCTCATATGTTCAGAATGGCTATGCAGATGTGCCTAGACAAAGGCGAATTTCCGGAGAGGTGGAAAAGGCAAAGATTGGTTCTACTGCCCAAACCCAAGAAGCCACCTGGCGACCCGTCAGCATACAGACCTATCTGCCTGCTGGACACCGCCGGAAAACTGTTGGAACGGATCATTCTGTCGAGGCTGATGGTCTATACCGAGAAACCCGATGACTCTGGTCTCTCGGATAACCAGTTCGGCTTCCGGAAGGGTCGATCGACGGTGGACGCTATTAGGGCTGTAACCAAAACGGCCGAGATAGCGCTCCAAAAGAAGCGAACAGGAATCCGCTATTGCGCAGTCGTCACGCTGGACGTTAACAATGCGTTCAACAGCGTCAGCTGGACCGCCATTGAGTGCGCAATACACCACCTAGGAGTCCCGGTTAGCCTATGCCGGATATTGGAGAGCAACTTCCAGAATAGAGTGCTAATCTATGACACCGAGGAAGGCGAGAGGAGCTACAAAATCACCGCAGGGGTACCGCAGGGGTCCATCTTGGGCCCGGTACTATGGAACGCGGCGTATGATGGCGTATTGAGGCTCAAACTTCCACCGGGCGTTTGATTGATTTTACCCTCGTGGTATACGGCGAGTCGATAGAGGAAGTGGTACTGACAGCAACTCACGCAATTGGCATAGTGGAGGATTGGATGAGGTCGAGACATTTGGCACTCGCGCACCACAAAACGGAGGTGGTGGTGGTAAACAACCGCGAGTCTTTTTTTTTTCTTCTAAACCATAGGGGGATAAATCTGCTCATCAGACACCCTAACAGGAAGGTTAGGGTAGTGTGGGGTTAAGGCCGTCTTCTACAATGCCGGTAGAAGCCAGGAATACTCTCTCCTCGACCCACTAAAACACATTCCTATGGTCGCCAAACCCTACGTCTCTCCGGAACCACCAAGAAGGTATTGCTTCAGAGAGGGGCTAGTGCACATCGCACCCTCAAGGTTAGCTGCCGTAACCTAGCAGCAACGAACATCGATGACTCGCTCTGGAGAGTCCATCACGATAGCATGCTGGCGCTTAGCCAGTTTCCCGAGTGGTCCTCGCCACTCCCTTTGTCCTCGGAAGGCGGGCAGGGTCAACCCCGCCCGCGCCCTACTGCTGAGCGGACATCAAGAACTGATGCCCTCATGCAACCCGATCTGACCTGCCCGCAAAGGAAGGGTATTACTACCCTTCAGGCCCTATCAGATGCATCCGTAGGTTGCAGACAGCAGGGTCTCACCTACCCCGACCCTTGCCGGGGACCCCTTTCCAACCGCGGGCTCAGATCCAACCCAGTAGACTGACGCCACGACAGTACCGCTACCGGGACTTCCTCTCCGCGGCCACTTAATCCTAAGCCACAACCGCGAGTCTGAACAGCAGGCAGTGGTCACCACAGGTGGATGCACGATCAACTCTAAGCGCTCACTCAAGCAATTGGGAGTCATGATCGACGATAAGCTGAAATTCGGAAGCCATGTAGAATATGCCTGGAAAAGGGCAAGCATGGCGATAATGGCATTGTCAAACAGCTCGGCAATAGTCTCGAGTAAGCGTAAGCTGCTCGCGGCAGTAGCGGTCTCCATACTACGATATGGCGCCGCTGCATGGTCGAAGGCGCTAGTAGTTAACCGAAACGTGAAGTGACTTGAGAGTACCCACAGGCTGATGTGCCTTAGGGTGGTGAGCGCATACCGCACGGTCTCAAAGGACGCGGTATGTGTGCTAGCGGGCATGATGCCCATAGCTTTAGTGGTGGCAGAGGATGAAGAATGCTTCGAACGACGCGGCATAAGAGGCGCGAGGCGTATCGCCAGAACCTCGTCTATGCTAAAGTGGCAGAGCGAATGGGATTCCTCCAGCAAGGGTAGATGGACACACAGGCTCATACCGAGCGTGTCCAAGTGGACGAGCAGGCCCCATTACGAGGTGAATTTTCACTTGACTCAATTTCTGTCAGGCCATGGGTGCTTTAGGTGGTATCTGCACAGATTCGGACACGCAGGCTCCCCCGCATGTCCGGAGTGTGCAGACTGCGACGAGACCGCGGAGCATGTGCTCTTTGAATGTCCACGTTTCGTGGAGCAAAGGTCGAGTATGCAGGAGGTATGCGGTAGAGATATCACGCCTGACAACATTGTTGAAAGGATGTGTATGGGGGCGGACAAGTGGGACTCCGTTACTTCCACGGTTTCTCGAATCGTACTTGAACTACAGAGTAAATGGCGAGCCGAACAACAGCTAGTTGAGTTGGCCCTCCTTCCCCATCCAGGAGCTTGAGTTCAACGGGTAGTCTAAGTACTAGCCAGGACCCGAGCCTCCAGGGGAGAGTGAACAACTTAAGGCGGTAGCTGGTGGAACGCTTACTATTAGAGTGTACTCATGTACGCCCCCCCCCCCCCTTCTTGAAGTCAACCCTAACGGGCGTACCACGAAGGTAAGGAAGAGAGAGAATGAGTTTTTAGTGGGTCGATCCCCACATCACCCGAGGAACCACCTCTTGGGTATCTGTTGCAGATTTTCTCATTCTCAAAAAAAAAAAGATGTAAACAACGTCCGCACATACCGCAGTGCGAATATAGGTACGGATCACTAGGGTAAATTGCCAATTGCTGCACGGCTATAAATTCGTCAATTGTGGCACACCTCATAAGAAAAACATGGAGTGTGCAACAATTGGCGATTTACCCTACCTAGTCGCTGTATGTCGAAGTCAGCTCAACATCGCGCGGCTGCGGAACGTAGAAGTGGCTCAAGACTACGCGCAGCAGTTGGCAGTGGCCCTACCAACGGAAGAGCAGCTTGCGCAGCTACACTTGAAGATGACTTGAGGGACATCCGATCTGCGACGAATAGGTAGTACCTCGGCTTCAGCACTAAGCTACGCGATTCCAAATCAAAGAAACGACTAAGTAGTACGACGGCAAATATGTACAGTTGAAAAACGAGAAGAATGCAGCATGGGCGAGAATATTGCAAAACCGAACGAGGGTGAATGAGGCGCGTTATAGACAGGCGTGAAACAGGCATAACTTAGTCTTTAGGAGGAAAAAGCGCCAGCAGAATGAGATCGCTAAGCGATGGAAGAGCTGTGCCTCGCTAAGGACACACGGAAGTTCTATGAGAAGGCGCAAAGGCTTTGTGCCACATGCCGACATGTACATACCGAGATAAACACTAGAATCTTTTCACGAGCGAACGTGAGGTGGTCGAAAAATGGCAGCAGTATTACGGTTAGCACCTCAATGGCGGCGTTGTACGCAACGAAGATGGTGTGATAGCAGATCTGGGAGTACGTGCGTAGGACGAAAGATTTTCTGCCCCTTACCTCCAAAAGACTAAAGAGGAGGTTGGCCGGATGATAAACAACAAAGCCGCTGGAGCAGATCAATTATCAAGCGTTGAAGAATTAGTGTACTTGGGCTCATTGGTGACCGCTGACAACGACTCCAGCAGAGAAACTCAGAGACGCATTGTGGTAGGGAATTGAGCCTACTCTGGACTTCGCAGAGCTCTACGATCGAACAAATATCGCTGTCATACGATGTTAACCAGCTACACAATGCTGATTAGACCGGTAGTCCTCTATGGGCAGAAACATGGGCTCTACGTGCAAAAGACCAACGAGCTCTTTGGAGTTTTCGAACGGAAGGTGTTGCGGAGGAGTGCGGGACTTGAAGAAAACGAATAAACCACGAGCTGCTTCAGTTTCAGATAGAACCAACCATCGTCCACAACGCGAAAATCGGGAGGCTACGGTCAAGTCATCAGGATGTCGGATAGCAACCCGATTAAAACGGGTTTCGAGTGCAATCCGACCGGTACAAGAAAACGTGGTGCGCAGCAAACTAGGTGGGTCGATCAAGTTGAGGACGTTTTGCGAACCCTTCGCAAAGCCATGGACCGAGTAGAATGGAGACGACTTCTACGTACAGCAAAGGACACTCAAGCCTAAATCTGACCGTAAGGTAAAGAAGAATTCGAACAAGAATTTCTCAATATTCTAATAAAACAACCGCCCTAATTTGTATAACAATTGTGTGAATATTATATTTCGCATATGCCATTAGATATCGATCGAGGTGCAGCAGCGAATCTGCAGCCACCACCTACGAGACATGCACTTCTAGGACCATTCCGCCCCCTTTTGTTGTTTATAATGTTTTCTTTAAGTCAATCTGTATTAGTCTACTTATCGTTACGGTGTACGTTTTTTCTTGTTTTGCGTAATAAATATACAAACATATCTAGAATAGTAGGCTTAAAACGATTCTTTATACACACTGTACAATTGGAGTGTTAAAAAGGTGTCACATTACACGGCTAATATGGCTATCGAACGTAAGAGTCCTCGGGTGAAATTCACGTACAGTTTATTTTTTTGGTTAGAATAAATTGTTTGGTTTGGAAGTATTCTACACAAGTAAAGCAAAGCACTCAGCTCTATCTTATTCTCATTTATATTTTAGGAATATTTGGAAGTAGATCTTCTTCTGTTGAAATGGGAATTATCCGATAAGTAGGAACCTTATAAAATTCTGTATGTACACTCTTTCCGTGTGTGGTAGGCAATGGTCTATAATCTACTTGGGTGAATCGCTCAGATCACAAAATCAGGAATAGAAAGAATAAGGGTCTGGACCATTTGGACAGGGCACCTATTTTGGGCATTTGCTGTTATACTCAGTCAATTTTTAATCGATTAACTTGATTTTTGGAACACGATCAGATACGTACAGTATCTAACTATGATCAAAAATTCAAGTCAATCGGATTGAAACTGACTGAGTTATAGCAACAAATACCCAAAATAGGTGCCCCTGTCCAAATGGTCCCAGACCCTATATTATACTTGTTTTAACCTCATTGCTTTTGAAGCATGCAATAATTAACAATATAGACTCATTGTTGTTCTACTTGGACTTCCCTCTCCAACGTGGACTTTCGTCTACATACAATTTTCAATTCTAAACCAGATAGTTCGACCTATATCTAACCATTTACAAACAAACTTGGAACGGGAGAAAACAAAAATGACATGGTGATTGGAGGATCGCTCTTTCTCCATCGACCAGTGCACAAAGTGACATGGGTTTCCCGTGATGGCGTCACGGAAAATCAAATCTATCACATCTGCATCAGCCGGAAATGGAAACGGAGCCTTTTTGATGTACGAAGCAAACGTAGCGCTGACATTGAATCCTACCATCATATCCTAATCGGCGAGATCCGGCTGGTTATTTCTAGAATGCATCGACAGGAGGAAAAAATAGGACGCCGGTTCTACACACGCCGACTGAAAGACGTTGCGGTGAAAAGATCGTCGAGGAGCTGGACAACCTTGCTGTAGATATTCCGGAAAGTGGATGCGTAGAAGATCAATGGAGCGTCATCAAGAACGCCCTCATCGCTACCGGCAAGTATAATTTGGGTTAGCTACGCACCCAGAAAAAGCACTGAATCACAAATGACACCAGGAGGAAGATAGAGAAGCGAAGGAAATCCACAGCCGCGATAGAGCGAGCGAAAACACGAGGAGCCGAAGTCGTAACGGTAGCCCATTTGTGCTATACGGATCTTGGGAAGGTATTGAAACGCTCATGTAGGCGAGACGAAAGAGCGTGGGTGGAGTCCCTAGCCGACAAAGGCGAGAAAGCCGCAAACACCTATGTCAACACCGAAGCTGCATCAGTGCAGGAGATAGCCAACCGTAGCATGAAATCGAACAGGGCCCGGGCCATCGACCGCTTATCAGCCGAGCTCAAAGCTGACTCCGTAGTATCTGCACAACTGCTGCATCAATTATTCTGCCACATATGGGAAGTCGCGACATTTCCGGTCGACTGGATGCAAGGCGTCTCAATAAAGGTGCCCTTAAAGGATGACCTGACTGTATGCGATAATTGGCGGGCTATCATATCGCTATGCGTCGTTCGCAAAGTCTTCGGCAAAGCGATCCTAAACCGGATACAGGAGAAGATTGACGCAACTCTCCGGCGGCAGCAACCAGGATTCCGTGTCGGACGATTCTGTGTGTTCATATTGTCACGCTCCGTATCATCTTGGAGCAAATCAATGAATTCAAAGAGTCACTCTACCTGGTTTTAATTGATTACGAAAAAGCTTTCCACTGTCTCTTTCATGAAAACTTGTGCCCGGAAAGATCGATGTACACAGAGCAAGGAGTAACTTTCACGCAGCGATCGAAAATACAAAAGATTTCATGCAAACTTGTGTGAAATTTCACGCAAATTTGCGTAATACCGGATCAGCACATTTTTTGTGCTGATCTAGTCGTACGCAAATATGAGTGAAAAATCCTTTGTCTTTTCGCAAGTTAATCATTCGCTGTGTACTTTCGTTTTAGGGTGTGGGAAACCCTCAGGCACAAGGTTGTCTCTGAGAAAATTATCGGCCTAATTGAGGCACAGTACGAGGAACTTTCGTGCAGAGTACTGAACAACGGTGTCTTGTCAGATCCCATTCAGAACGTTACTGGAATGAGGCGAGGATTCGCCTTGACGGAGGCTCTCTGAGAGAATTGCGCTTGCGTGAAAACAATTTTTTTTAACATGGGAAAGGATAGGAGCTGCATTTTCAAATGCTTCTAATTCTTTATAGAAATTTTTCAAGCAAAACGTTCTTAATGTTATCGAATGTGATTTTGATACGCTATATTATAGACATAACATTGTGATTTAAAAACTTTTGTCTAAAACCAGTTATAATGTAGCTAATTGAAAGTATATTGCAAAACATTAACACTTTTTTCAATCTGAAGTCCCTAAAATATTTTAGAAGCATTTGAAAATGCAGCTCCTATCCTTTCCCATGTTAAAAAAAATGATTTCACGCATAGCGCAATTCTCTCAGAGAGCCTCCGTCAAGGCGAATTAGAGGTGGGCAAAACGGCTCACTTCATCGGATCCGGATCGGATCCGAACCGCGTCCATCACATTAGTGAACCGGATCTGTTGAGCGGATCAGCGGATCAGCTTTGAATGACCAAGCCTCACCGAACGAATGGGATTGCTCCTCTCTCTCTCTCCTCTTCTTGGCGTAACGTCCTCACTGGGACAAAGCCTGCTTCTCAGCTTAGTGTTCTATGAGCACTTCCACAGTTTTTAACTGAGAGCTTCCTCTGCCAATGACCATTTTGCATGTGTATATCGTGTGGCAGGCACGAAGATACTCTATGCCCAAGGAAGTCAAGGAAATTTCCTTTACGAAAAGATCCTGGACCGACCGGGAATCGAACCCGTCACCCTCAGCATGGTCATGCTGAATACCCGTGCGTTTACCGCCTCGGCTATATGGGCTAATGGAATTGCTCGCTTACAGTATTCTCTGAAACACAGCTTGCGACACTCTTTCTCTTGATGTGCTAGCATAGCATATCCGCATTATCTCTCTCCCAGCACCATCAGCACCACACAACACACTGCTGAAGAACCCAACGAAAGAAGTATGTAACAATGTGTGAGTGTGGGTTGGGTCGTTCGGATCAGCTCTGTCCGGACTACGAACGGTACGGCTCCCAGCTCAAGCGGATAAGAGCTGGGAGCGAGAGCTCCTGTGGGTTGTTTGTGGCTGCAGGGCTAGGGTGAGGGGCCATCGCTGTTGGCTGTGCTTGCTCCACGCTTCGTGGAGTTGTGTTTTGGAAATGATAAACCAGAGCAAAACAAAGAGAACCTATTCGCCTTGACGGAGGCTCTCTGAGAGAATTGCGCTGTGCGTGTAAACAATTTTTTTTAACATGGGAAAGGATAGAAGCTGCATTTTCAAATGCTTCTAATTCTTTATAAATTTTTTTTAAGCAAAACGTTCTTAATGTTATCGAATGAGATTTTGATACGCTATATTATAGACATAACATTGTGATTTAAAAACTTTTTGTCTAAAACCAGTTATAGTGTAACTAATTGAAAGTATATTGCAAAACATTAACACTTTTTTCAATCTGAGGTCCCTAAAATATTTTAGAAGCATTTGAAGATGCAGCTCCTATCCTTTCCCATGTTAAAAAAAATGTTTTCACGCACAGCGCAATTCTCTCAGAGAGCCTCCGTCAAGGCGAATCGGTTCTTTTAGGCTCTTTCCCACAGATACATGTAAACTAGTGATCCGGCTCTCTTTGTAAAAGATCCACGCCTCACTCGCTCACTTTCCTGAAACGAATCTTTTTAACGGATCTGATTGCCCATCTCTACTATCACCGTCACTGTTCGTCATCGTAATCGACAAGATCCTGGTAGGTGCGATTGATCGAGAACCAAATCGTGGGTGGCTGTGGCAGCCCATTACCATGGAGTACCTGAATGACTTCGAACTGGCTGATGACGTTGCTCTCTTAGCTCAACGGTGTTCTGACATGCATAGTAAGCTCGCTCCTCAGCGGCAGGTCTCACCATCAACGTCAACAAGACCAAATCGTTGGATGTAAACACGGTCAAACATCCCAGCTTTACGGTAGCTGGGCAAGCAGTAGAGAATGTTGAAAGCTTCCAATATCTTGGTAGCCAAATGGCGGCTGAAAGTGGCACCAAGATCGACATAGTTGCACGGATCAAGCAGACGAGGTCTGCTTTTGCGAGATTAAGAAATGTATGGAAAAACAACCGATTATTTGTCGCAACAAAATCCCAATTTTCAAATCTAAAGTGTAATCTGTGCTGCTGTACTCCAGTGAGTGAAACTTGGTGTGCATCAGCGGAGAACACTCAACGGCTACAGGTCTATATCAATAGATGCCTGCGGTATATATATGCGGTACAATTGAATCTCCAACGTGGAGCTCCATCGTCGATGCCATCTAAAGCCGATAGCGACAGAAATTTGGGAACAGAAGTGGGGGTGGGTCGGTCACACTCTCCGCAGGGGCGGGAACGAAATCTGCAAACAATCGTTAGATTGGAACTTAGCAGGACATCGCAGCAGAGGCAGACCCAGAGGCTCATGGCGGCGCAGCCTCAACAAGGAAATAAAGGAAGTCTACAGCAATTTGACCTGCCCACAGGTTAAGACGAAGGCGAGCAACCCGGTTCTTGCTCACTCACATATGGACGGGACATTGGAATGGTTAAAATTAGGTTTAGTGAGTAGAAATAAAGACTGACAGATGATGCATATTAGAAAAGTTGTGTGCGGTTAAACTAGTGAGGCAGACTCTAAATGAGACTTGAATTCTAGGCAGCAATCTTAGGAAGATACGTCAAAGAAATTAAACATGGCTGACTTTAACCCCTCCTCATATGTTCAAGAGTATACGCAGCAATGAGAAAGAAAGTAGAGAGTAGTGAAATACAGAATTAGAACAAAATTACACATATTGTCATAGGTAGATGTCTTTAACTCATCCAAATATGCAGATCGCAGTCGATTGTTCGAACTATATTGAAAAGGATTATAAGGTGCCACCCAAGCAACGAGGTAAGACAAATGACTATCGTTACCATTCTGTTCTGCACCTTTGGAGATCATTTTTACTCAGAATTTGTTGAAATACTTCCGTCCGGCCAATTGGAAAGCACATTAGATAGAGCTCTTTGGTGTTTTCGGTGCGCTTTCGAAAAATGATTTCCATTCAGTCGCTTTCCCTTTCTATTCCATGATCCCCACATGCATGTGTGAGCGTGATTTATTTCAGTCATTCTATTTTCTGAAGTGGGGGATGATATTAGCTTTAAAATATTTTCATTGCCAAATGGTTCCTATCGTTTGTCTCTCGCATTTGCTTTGCGCCCGCACACTATTTACACTCAACGCTATACTGGTATATTCTCTGGAGATCGATTTTACCATCGCTCCCAGCTCCTAGGTTAAAACCATATTTCTCTGTGCTTTATTTGGCATTCGCTACTATTACGTTAAAATAGCTTCACAAAGCGATTCAACTCTGAAGTTGTTGGTTCCTATCAGGGGACTCCCTGTTACTCCGATCCCTAGATTGGTACTAGTTTTTGCTGCTACCGGTACAAGCCCTATCAGCCCTACCAACACTAGCACAATTGGCGGCGCCGACAGTTGTAGTACCAATGTTCGAAACACAATATTACACCAAGGATGAGAGTGGTGGTCGTGGAGGGCTGCCGCCACGCGCCGCCGCCGCTGTGTAGTACAGCTGCTGGGAGTGGGGATGTGGAGGGGGTGGTACAAACCCACCGGCGGCCCCTTCGTGGTACAGGACGGGCACGCGGACCAGTCGTTGGGCCGCATGCGCCATGTTCGCCATGTTGGCTGCCTCCAGTTCGGCTGCCAGCTGCCGTTTCCATTTGTTGCGACGGTTCTGGAACCAGATTTTCACCTGCGTCTCCGTTAGCCGGAGGGATGCTGCCAGACCGGCGCGCTCCGACGAGCTGAGGTACCTGGATCGAAGAGAAAGAAGGACGACCGTAAGAAGACTGAGTGGTTGGTAATGAGATGAGGGTTGAAATTGAAAATCGATAGAATTGATTGCAGTTTGAATGCTGTTCTGTTTCATGCTCGGCTTGGCTTGGTGGCTCAGAAGTGGCTACTGGAAGGATGGTTAATGGATTCCTCCGTTGAGTTGGGCGCATCACTTGCCCAAGGAGATTTTAAACTTTGTGCCGTAATTTCGATTGCCCATGTGGGGCACTTTTGCAAATAGGTTCTGACTGTTCTAATGAAAGTTTGATTCACGACGAGTTTTAAAGTGTTGATTCCAATCTTAGCTGTGTGTTTATCTTTTATGTGAGTTTTTTTCAACAGGTGGTGGACGCATATGTTAACAAACTACAAAACAAAAACGAGATATGTGTGTATCTCCTAGAACCTCCGTGAAATAAACTCGCATTTTTGTTCTCTAGCCATCCACAGCCAGAAAAAAAATAATTGCAATGTTGTAACGGAGCTTAAGGGTTCGAAGTCTAGAAAAAAATGTGGATTTTGTTACGGGTATAAATATTACAATGTTATGTTATGTTCAGTGAATCAAAATTCAACCATCGCGCAACAATAACGACAATGTCGCAAACTGAATTTGTTGCGACATTCTACCCAATGCGACATACGTTTGTCCCAACTTGAACAGAATAGGACAAAGATCGTGCACCACGAGTTTAGAGATTTTTAAGCCTTGCATTGTGATTTTCTTGCGGTAACTTCGAGTCGGTAAACACTGCAACGCTGCTAAAGATGTATCATCAAAAAGTTTCGATTTTAGGTTAGTAATAATTGATTATTCACGAGTTGAAAAGTACGCAACAAATTCAGCTTTCGTTTTGTCTGCAACAAAAAATTTCGAGATCATGTCATTATCTGTTACCAGTAGGGATAAAGAGTAATCGTCGCGCCTTCTTTGTTGCTTGTTTTGTGCTTCTTTTGTCTGACAATTCTCTTCACTGGTTATGTTACAAGAATAAAAGAATATCAATATTACAAAGTATTAACACTCCACGATACATATAGAACCTTACAAATGCACAAATAAGAGACATCACAAATTGACGCAACACGACACATAACAGATATATGCCCTGTTATCCAGATGGATAACATCTTCCGATCACAGGATGACAAGGTTTCATGTATTGATTTGGGTCCATCAGTCATCCTGGAGTAGTGTGCGGTAGTTCGGTAGCAGCAAAGCTTCGCGCGCTGGCTTTGCTATGCGATTTTTTTCCTCTTCCCTCTGCGGGGCTCCGACGACGGGACGCCAAGCAGTCAGTAGTGTGCGGTAGTTCGGCAGCAGCAAAGTTTCGCGCGCTCGCTTTGCTAGATTTTTGCGATTTTCTTTCCCCTTCTCTCTGCGGGGCTCCGACGACGGGACGCCAAGCAGTCAGTAGTGTGCGGTAGTTCGGCAGCAGCAAAGTTTCGCGCGCTCGCTTTGCTAGATTTTTGCGATTTTCTTTCCCCTTCTCTCTGCGGGGCTCCGACGACGGGACGAGTGTGCGCGCGCCGTGGTTCGAGTCGGTTCCGAATGTTTCGCTTCCCTTCGGCGCTAGTTTCCAATACACTTTTAGTTGATAATAAATATTTTCTTTCATTTTTTGCATTTACACAAAAGAGTGAAAAATGTTAGTTCGGGTTCGCCGGTCGAGAAAAAAAATCCGGGCGCCGACAAGTGAGTCGCGTTTAGTGTATTTCTGTGTGGAATAGACTAAAGGTTTCTGCTCCCTAGTGGAGTGGAGACGCGCGATAGAATTTTCTTTTTGGCTAGTTCTTGCGTCGAAAAGTGGTCGGTTGTTAACGGCGGTTTGTGTATATTGATCCATTGTCAAATCATATCATCAACCATAGGTGACTCCCGGACTGACAATGTACCTTACCCTACTAACAAAAAATTCCTTCCTGAGACAAACGTGGAGATGCAGCGAGTCGCGGTCTTTATAACAACGTTTGTCTTACCAACATTCCCTTCCATCCTCGATGACCGTAAGGACGTGGCCGGCGCCGTTATTGACCTTATTAAAGTTGAGAGCTCTCGACCTGTGTACATTGAGAATAGTAAGCTAGTCCCAAGCCCTATTCATTGGTTCCTTGTGCAATTTCGATTGCTCTGGTCAATCACGGAGTAGCAACTACGAATTGTGCGGTCATCTATGCTCATGCTCATGCTCATGCTCATGATTTGGGTCCATCAGTCATCCTGGAATTGTGCTTTAGTTGGCAATATGCCTTTTAGATCACAGTAGTTGTTACTGTGTTCAAAGCTTGGTTTCGTCTAGAAAAACTAATCCTAATCGGGCATCCCGTTTCGAGTTCTATTACCAGAGCTTTATAACTTTATAACTCCATGTCAGGGAAAGGTTTGTATCTCTAGTATTTATCCACTGAACGAAATGACCTGAAAGTTGGCAATCAAAATAGGATTGCACTTCATGGGCCACTATTCTGACAGAACCCTATAAATGTGCATTAAAATTAGGCGAATATATACAAGTCGAATTGAAACTTGTATTGTAACACAAAGAACTCACGAATATTACATTTAGAACACATTAAAACAATCATTTTGTCTTATTATTGTAACAAATATTTATACCCGTAACAATTTTCAAATGTTACACAAAAGATCATGTTTTTCTAATTCACTTTGATTTCTTTTTCAGATTTTTATAACTTTGTTTTAATACACTGGAACCTCTTTTTATGCACATGGCTGGGACTGCATAAATTAAAAATGGGCATAAATTAAAAAAGGCATAAAAAGAGGGAAATTTATGCATAAATTAAGTTTGGGCTTTAATAAGAAAATCTAGTTTGTGAGAACAGATCTTGCTCCTGGGCAGATGAGGTGGGGCTAAGGGGGTTTCCAGAATGTTCCCAGAGAGCCCAAAAAAGGGGGTTCCAAGGGGCTTCAGTGGCGTTTTAAGCGGTTGTTTCGGGGGGTTTGAGGAGGGGGTATTTCAATAGTATTAAGTGGGTTTCAGGAGCGTTCCAAGGGGCTTTAGGGGCAATTCAAGGGATCTCAGGAGACTTTAAAGGCCGTTGCATGAGGTTTGAGGGACGATTTAAGGTATTCCAGAGTCAGCTCTGAAACATCCTGAAATGCCTAAAAAATCACCCTTGACCCCCCCCCCCCCCCCCCCGGGGACCGCATGTAACGCACCTGAGAGGCTTCGAAACCCCTGAGAACTTCTCCGTAACGCTACCGTAACGCCTCTGAATCAACCGAAAATGCTCTGAAAAGTCTTGAAATGCCTCCAAAATCCCCCTTAAACCCCCTCGGACCCCATGTAACGCACCTGGGAGGCTCCGAACCCCACGAAAACTCCTCGTAACGCTTAACTAACGCCTCTGCATCCCGCCGAAAATGCTCTGAAACGTCTTGAAATGCCTCTAAAATCCCCCTTAAGCCCCCTCGGACACCATGTAACGCACCTGAGAGGCTCCAAACCCCCCGAAAACTCCTCCGTAACGCTTTCGTAATGCCTCTTAATTCCGCAGAAAATGCTCTGAAATGTCTTGAAATGCCTCCAAAATCCCCCTTAAACCCCCTCGGACCCCATGTAACGCACCTGAGAAGCTCCGAACACTCCGAAAACTCTTCCGTAACGCACAAGTAACGCCTCTGCATCCCGCCGAAAGTGCTCTGAAACGTCTTGAAATGCCTCCGAAATCCCCCTTAAACCCCCTCGGACCCCATGTAACGCACCTGAGAGGTTCCGAACACCCTGAAAGCTCCTCCGTAACGCTTCCCTAACGCCTCTGAATCACGTCGAAAATGCTCTGAAACATTTTGAAATGCCTCCGAAATCCCCCTTAAACCCCCTCGGACCCTATGTAACGCACCTGAGAAGCTCCGAACACCCCGAAAACTCCTCCGTAACGCACCTGAGAGGCTCCGAACACCCCGAAAACTCCTTCGTAACGCTTCCGTAGCGCCTCTGAATCACGCCAAAAATGATGTGAAACATCTTGAAATGTCTAAAAAATCCTCCTAAACCAGAACCCCTAAAAACGCCTCCGTAACGGCTTTGAAACCAGCCTAAAATGCTCTGAGACTCCTGAAATGACTCCGAAATCCCCTTAAGGCCCACTCGAAGCCCATGTAACGCACATGAGACCTTCGGAAACACCCAAAAACGAACCTTCCTTTGCTCTCATCTGTAAACACCCCCCGGTCGCCGTTGCAATAGTTCCTGTCATTATAAAATATTCTTATGCACAATATTGGTTCTGAGTAGCTTTCCCTCTTTTTATGCAGGGCATAAAAAAGGTGCATAAATTAAAAGTGCATAAAAAAAACATGCATAAAAAGAGGTTTTAGTGTACCCAACACAAATTTAAAAGACATTATTTGATATCACTTTTTGACAGCCGGGGAACTGCTTGACATCTCTGTCTAGTACAAAATCCGACGAGGGGTGGTCCATTCGCTTCTATACAAATTTCAAATTGTTTCTTAACCGTAGTGTGGCCAGCAAAAAAAACACCCGTAGAAGGCCGGCAGGGTACCCGGGTACCCACGAAATGGAAATGATCATATCTCAGCGATTTTTCCACCGATTTTAAAAGTTTTTGCCTCATTCAACTCAGTAACTCATTATCTATCGAGATCGTATTTGGTTAGACCGGTCCGATCACCATAGGTACCGGAAAATCCGGATTTCCGGATCCGTGTTGTTATACAATACAATATACGGGATTTTCGGTAGGTTAGTAGCAATTTCGGTACCAAGCATCGTAAAATTGCTTTGGCATATTGTATCTGACCGGCATGGAATCATAAAACGTGTTGACTTTGAAACTGTGATTTCGGAACACGCTTCCCGTGAGGCCATGGTTGACCATAAACACTTTAAGGTATCCTAGCCTTAACAATGTGGGTTTCAATATGGTATAAGGACATGCTCCCAAAAATAAGGATTTTCCGAAAACCACGGTGATTAGATCGGTCTAACCAAATATTTTCCCGATAGATGATGAGTTTCTGAATTGAATGAGCTAAAAATTTCCAAAATCGATGAAAAATTGACGGAGATATGATCATTTCAATTTCGTGGGTACCCGGGTACCCTGCCGGCCTTCCACGTAATAAAAAAATGCAGGAGCCCCTCCCCCTGCCCCTCCTCACTTTAAAATTTGGTCAACCCCAGTAATAGATGTATATTCACGAGTTCTAAGATCTAAAAGAGTTCCAACATCCTAGTCTCAATAACCATTAAAATATCGAGATTTGAAATTGAAAAAGGTACCCGGGTACCCTGCCGGCCACATAAGTGTTAAATGGGATCCCGGGTTGCAAAATTCATGATAATTTGAAGTTCGGAGTGCAGATTGAGAATATCGAATTAACTCAACACCGCTAAAGAAGCCAATTCCCTGCCCCAAGAACCTTGGCCAGGAGTTTCTTCTCAACCAGATTTAGCTTCTAGCCATTACCTTGACCGGTGCCAGCATGCGCGCTTGTCGTAGAAACACTCCGATCGATGGACGCACCTTTGCTCGTCGTATTTAATCTTCCCTGTCCTCGATTACTCTTACAGCTTTCGCTCGAATCCAGCCATAGCGTTCGTCATCATCCACGATGAAAACTAGAGCACCAGTAAATAACGGCTCGGACTTCTTCGGCCACTTTGAACTATGTACTGAAAGTTCCTTGACATTCACCTTAACAACGTTTACACATACCACCATTGATTCGATCTATGTATTGCTAGGTTCTTGGAACCAGATATACCAGGAACCTTCAAACAAGATGGAAAAACTTCGAATACAATTATTCAGTCTTATAGCTTCACATGCTTCAATATCGTCTTGGCGCATGTAGCCCTAGCTTCCGGGAAGCTAACCCCAGATTCCTGGATTAGTGGTGCCAAGCCCTGTCAGCCAACCAATATGAAGACAAGCACCGAAAAATCAACAAGAGATGAATGTACGTGACACTGCAGATTTCTAAACTGCATCGGGAGCACCCGCACCGCATACTCGCAGATATACTGAAGGACCGCAGGTTCGGCATCGTAGCGCTGCAGGAGGAGTGCTGAACAGGATCTATGGTGCTAACGTTAAATGGTAAAGAGGTAATAATAACATCTACCAGAGTTGCCACAACACACGAGAGCTGGGAACAGCTTTTACCGTACTGAACGACATGCAGAGGCGCGTGATCGGTTGATGGCCAGTCGACCATCATTCCACGGCAGTTCACGCAGTACGTATCGTAGAATGTTTCGGTAGATACGTTCAAGGTGGTGTTTATGAACGACATCGTAGGGCGCCCACACGAGCACTCTGTATTCTAGTATACTGCGCACTTATAGTGTTGGGCAAGATGCGACAACGTGTGATCGGGTGGCAGCCGATTAATGCAAGGATGTGCATGTTGAGAGTTAAGGGCCGTTTCTACAACTACAGCATCATCAACGTCCACTGCCCACATGAAGGGAGACCCGATGACGAGAAAGAAGCGTTCAACGCGCAGTTAGAGCAAACATACGATGGTTGCTCGTCGCGTGACGTGAAAATCGTTGTCGGCGACATGAACGCGCAGGTAGGAAGGGAGGAAATGTACAGACCGGTAATCGGGCGAAACAGCCTGCACGCCTTATCGAATGATAACGGCCAGCGATGCGTAAACTTTGCAGCCTCCCGTGGTATGGTAGTCCGAAGCACCTTCTTCCCTCGCAGAGATATCCACAAAGCCACCTGGAGATCACCCGACCATCAAACAGAAAACCAAATCGACCACGTTCTAATCGACGGTAAATTCTTCTCAGATATAACCAACGTCCGCACATACCGCAGTGCGAATATAGATTCGGATCACTACTTAGTCGCGGTATGCATGCGCTCAAAACTTTCGACAGTTATCACCACGCGTCGAAGTCGAACGCCGCGGCTCAACATCGAGCAACTTCGTAACGTAGAAGTGGCTCAAGACTACGCGCAGCAGTTAGCACCCAAGCAACACACATGTTATATAAAAGTTACGACAGCGCAAGTTTTGGTTGTAGAGAAGTTTATTTTACGTTATTTCAACACAATGTTAGAATTACGTAAAATAAACTTCTATACAACCAAAACTTGCGCTGTCGTAACTCTTTTATAACATGTGTGTTGCTTGGGCAGTGGCCCTACCAACGGAAGAGCAGCTTGGCGCAGCTACACTTGAAGATGGCTGGAGGAACATCCGATCCGCCATAGGTAGTACCTCGGCTACAGCACTAGGCTTCGCGACTCCGAATCACAGAAACGGCTGGTACAACGGCGAATGTGTACAGTTGAAAAACGAGAAGAATGCAGCATGGGCGAGAATGCTGCAACACCGTACGAGAGCGAAAGTTCTACGAGGAGCTGAACCGCTCGCGCACAGGCTTTGTGCCACAAGCCGACATGTGCCGAGATAATCACGGGAATATTCTCACGAGCGAGCGTGAGGTGGTCGAGAGGTGGCGGCAGCATTACGATGAGCACCTCAATGGTGACGTTGCAAGTACCGAAGGTGGCGTGGTAACAGATCTAGGAGTATGTGCACAGGACGAAAGACTTCCGGCCCCTGACCTCCAAGAGATTGAGGAGGAGGTTGGCCGGTTGAAAAACAACAAAGCCGCTGGAGCAGATCAACTACCAAGCGAGCTTCTAAAATACGGTGGAGAAGCACTGGTGAGAGCACTACACTGGGTCATTACCAAGATTTGGGAGGAGGAAGTATTACCGGAGGAATGGATGGAAGGTATCGTGTGTCCCATCTACAAAAAGGGCGACAAGTTGGATTGCGGGAACTACCGCGCGATCACACTACTGAGCGCTGCCTACAAGATACTCTCTCAAATTTTATGCCGCCGTCTATCACCGATTGCAAGAGAGTTCGTGGGGCAATATCAGGCTGGACTTATGGGTGAACGCACTACAACGGACCAGATGTTCGCCATCCGCCAAGTTTTGCAGAAATGCCGCGAATACAACATGCCCACACATCACTTGTTCATTGATTTCAAATCGGCGTATGATACAATCGATCGAGAACAGCTATGGCAGATTATCCGGATTCCCGGATAAACTGATACGATTGATCAAGGTGACGATGGATCGAGTGATGTGCGTAGTTCGAGTATCAGGGACACTCTCGAGTCCCTTCGAATCTCTTAGAGGGTTACGGCAAGGTGATGGTCTTTCGTGCTTGCTGTTCAACATTGCTTTGGAGGGTGTAATTAGGAGAGCGGGGATAAACACGAGTGGGACGATTTTTACGAAGTCCGTTCAGCTGCTTGGTTTCGCCGATGATGTTGATATTATTGCTCGTTAATTTGAGACGATGGCGGAAACGTACATCCGACTAAAGAGTGAAGCCAGGCGAATCGTATTAGTCATTAATGTGTCGAAGACAAAGTGCATGATGGCAAAGGGCTCCAGGGAGGAATCACCGCGCCCGCCACTCCGAATTCATATCGACGGTGATGAAATCGAGGCGGTTGAAGAATTCGTGTACTTGGGCTCACTGGTGACCGCCGATAACGACACCAGCAGAGAAATTCAGAGACGCATTGTGGCAGGGAATCGTTCTTACTTTGGACTCCGCAGAACTCCACGATCGAATAAAGTTCGCCGTAACACGAAGTCAACCATCTACAAAACGCTGATTAGACCGGTCGTCCTCTATGGGCACGAAACATGGACCCTACGTGCAGAGGACCAACGCGCCCTTGGAGTTTTCGAACGGAAGGTGTTGCGTACCATCTACGGCGGAGTGTAGATGGAAGACGGGACTTGGAGAAGGCGAATGAACCACGAGCTGCACCAGCTGCTGAGAGAATCAACCATCGTCCATACCGCGAAAATCGGGAGGCTACGGTGGGCGGGTCACGTCATCAGGATGTCGGATAGCAACCCGACTAAAATGGTTCTCGAGAGTCACCCGACCGGTACAAGAAGACGTTGAGCGCAGCGAGCTAGGTGGGTCGACCAAGTGGAGGACGATCTGCTGACCCTACGCAGAGTGCGGAACTGGAGACAAACAGCCATGGACCGAGAGGAATGGAGGCGGCTACTATATACAGCAGAGGCCACCCCGGCCTTAGCCTGACCGGTAAGGTAAGTACATCCTTAAAATGCTTTGTGTTCCGCTTGATGAATCCAAGAACTGTGAATGCCTATGCAATCGTTACTGTCGAACGCTTTGGTAAAGTTGACATACACTATATCTACTTGTTGTCGCTTGATGCAGACTTGTTGCAGTCCATTCAAAAGTCCAGGGTTCTGGTTTCCACAAAGTTCGAAGCGTTTCTTTTGGCTTACTTTTCAAAGTGAGGACTGGTTCTGGATATCTATCGGAATCGGCGGTTGCTTTACTCGAACATTGGCAGTCGAACTCGAAGGGCGGAATACGGCACAACGCGTTAAATGACTTGGATTATCCTCTCGCATCCCTCGGCGGTATTTCTCATTCTGTAGGTTACTGGAAGTCGGACTAGGACCGGATAACTCCTGGGTGCTACGAATACGCTGGGTGATCTTCTCCGGGTACTCCTTGTGTAGTCTTACATAACTCGGGAAAATTATCATCATGTTTGATGTACCCTGGACATGATTAGGCAATTTCAAAAACAGTTCGGCTTCAAGCCGCATGTCAATCTTCTTCGGTTTGTAGAACTCGGGATCGGCGAGTTAAACTCTGAAGGGAACTTGATGCTGGGATGACTCCTGTTAAGCTTGGCGTTAGAAAGTACTACACGTGCGCTTCATAGTCGGAGACACGGAATCGAAATTTAACTATTACCTTATCGTAGGCAGTGGTCTCGACATCGTTGTTTACTCTGACAGGGATGTTGACACGGTGATTTGTGCTTCCGGTGCAACTCACAAGATCGGTAGTGACGAAGTTCACCTGGGAACCACTGCTCAGAAGCACGCGGCAGGGATGCGGTTGGTTATTTGCGTCTAATACGTTCACAAACGCTTTAAGCAAGAGCACAGTCTTCGTAGAATCGGCAAATTTGCAAATAACCCAAGTAACCAAAAGTTCAGATAAAAGGGTACTTTATAAGCTAAGCAGCTTGTTCGAGGTCGCTCATTAGCCTTCTAAGCAGCTTCATTTTTAAGTAATTTTGGAACTTGAAAGTTCACATAAGCACGCTGGATAGCCTTCTAAGCAGCTTCTGACAGAACTTTGTCAAAATTCATGCAGAAACAAAAATGTGTTTTCAGAATCACACCCTGTTGGTGGGGGGGTTTGTGATTCACGTCTGGAAATTGCTTGTGATAATTATTTCACATATGTCGCTGCTATGTAGATTTGAACTGGATTCTCCTGCGTGATAGCCTGCCGTCTTACCGCTGCGCTGCTGAAGACACTTGACAAAGTCAAGCTCACTTCACTACTGTACAAATGTACAAAACTAGCTGCCGACAGAAAATCGATTCAAGTCAGACTTTACCTACTGTCCACTCAATCCCAGCTGTAGTACTGTGGTAGAGCGTTGGGCTCTCACGCAGCGACTGTCAGTTCGAATCCGATGGGCGGAATTTTTTTTTTGCTCAAGCCTAGTATTCATTGATTTGATGAATTCATATTTGTCTATTATTCGTGTACGCTTAAACAGTTGTTTTCTGTAAAAGAAATAAATTTAATCTTTATTGAAACACAATGCTACTGAACTGAACTTCTATGAACTTGAAAGTTCCGACAAAGTTCCGACATAGCATCTTAAGCAGCTTTAAAGTTCTGCGAAGTTCAGATAAAGTTCCGAATGGAACTTTCTGGCTGCTTAAGAGGCTAACAATTAGCCTTGCCGGAACTTGTGACCGAAGTTCCAGCAAGGCTCATCGTTAGCCTCTTAAGCAGCCAGAAAGTTCCGTTTGGAACTTTATCTGAACTTCGCGGAACTTGAAAGTGCATTTTGTCATGGGAAGTGGAACTTTTGGTTACTTGGGAAGCGGAATTTTCGGTGATTCTCGGGTTCGTAGAAACTTCTCGCTTTGTATTTGACTGCGCTGTACGATCGCTGTTGGTTGCGGTTGTTGGAAAAACCCATTTCGCAGTTCTCCAACATCTGGCACCTTGTCTGGAGGAACGATAAGTCTGTACGTACAAAGCCAACTCACCTTTCTTTTGGGTGGACTCCCAAGCCATCCTTCTCGCTTGATTCATCGCCGAAGCCAAAATGTGGACAAGAAACAAGTCGGAAATACCTTGGAACTCCTCAAGGAACTTCAGGCTCTCGACATTGTCGACACATTCACCGTGAAGTCGTCACAGCTCCTTGCAGGACCCAGAAGTCATTTTCTGGATGTCGAACAGGCCACATATGTGGGTCTGTACGATCATCCTCTTGTTCTCGTATCGTTCGGTGAGGACAGCCCATGCTTGTTGGTAGTTCCCTTCGCTCATCACCATGACATCAAGAACTCCAGCCGCTTCACCAACAAGCTTGATAGCGTCGGAATTTCCCGAGCGAGCCATCAGGTCCTGGAACTTTGGCCAGCTGGCATACGATCCATCGAAAGTGAGAGTCGGGACCTTCAATGGCTGATGTTGCTGCAGGGTCACCTGTGGTAGCGGAGTTTGAGCTTTGGTGGTGTTCGTCTCGTGTGCTAACATAAGCTCCTCGATGACTGTGCGGGCGTAGTCGTATCGTTTCTCGAAAGCGATGTAAATCTCCTCCTGCTGATGGAAAGCTTCATCGGGAATAACGGCAACCAGCTTCATATGAATTGCACTGAATTCGGCGTATGCGTTATCCACCTTCTTCAGGAATGTTTGGAGTTGCGGGAGGCTCACCTCATGCTTGATAGCGACAGGTGCCCTTTGCACGCGTGCCAACTTGAGGCTTACCTGATCACGCTGACGAGATACTTCCTTCAGCGTGTCTGCGTCGGCATTGATCTCTCAGCTGAGTGCGTTGTCAATTAGTTGCTGGTTCTGCTTCGCGGCTTCAGCTGCAGCCTTGGTAGTTGATCTGGTTGTCGGTGCTTGTACCTGGACGCGATGGAACTCTTTCGGACGAAACACGCTGCATGTTGGTGTCGGGTCGGAACTATGGTACAGAGTGTTTCTCGAGCGATTGGCGGTCGTATGAAGCACTTCACAAACGACAGTAGCGAATAATCTTTTCTTCGGTCGGTGCACGTTCTGGCAACGGATTTTGCTGGGTATGTTGGATTGTATCGTTGCTCGTTTGTTTTCCGCTCATTCCGTACGGATTGTACGGAACAGTCGTTAAATACGAGGGCAGGCGCATTATCAGTGGAAATCGTGCCTACTACGAACGCGAGCTCCTGAAGAAACTGCGATCAAAAAAGATTCACCTCTGCACGAATTGCACCATGTACAAAACGCGTATAAGACCGGCGGTCCTCTATTTATACCAGACATGGACATTGCCCGAGAAGGACCTGCATGCCCTCGGAGGTTTTGAGCGACACATGCTAAGGACGATCTTTTGCGGTGAGCACCAGAACAGCATGTTGGCGAACGATGTACCATGAGCTCGCTGTACTCTACGGAGTACCCAACATCTTCAAAGTGGCCAAACCTGGACGGATACGGTGGGCATCATCCGGTTGGTTCAAGTGACCGTGGAGCACAGAGAGCACGATGGGCAGACCAGGTGGAGAGTGATCCGGTGAGTAGAGAGCTGCCGCTGCAAATAGAGTACAGTCGGGTCTCCTATTAGGCGCTGCAACCCACTTTAAGCCCACCGCATTTTCCAGGCTGTCTTCTAACCAATTCAGTTCATTTTTTGTATGTGATGAGTCCATAGCACTAAACTAACATCACTAAAATAATCAGCGGGATTGGATGCACGACAGCTGTGAAATTGCGGGGGACGTGAAGTGGGTGACAGCGTCAAATACGAGACTCGACTGTATTATGGCGGCAAATTGTTGATTCAGTATTGTTACGAATTTTATGTTGAACTAAATAATTAGAGATGAATGTTGCTATTCTTGATGAATCCAATCACAATAACCAGCAACGCTTTCTAAAACTTTAAATGGAATGCTCAATGGATACTCGCGGCGTTGAGCTATTTTAGCTTAGTTAAAAATAACATAAAAGCTAAACGTTTTATAATCCCAACATCCAAGCGATTCTGTCGCCATATTTTGTCATCACTCTACAATCCAGAAATAAAACTCATCAGACCCCAAAAGCGTAACATAATTGACTCACCTTTTCAAATCGAACGTCGACTCCAGCTGGAAAACCTGCGCCCGGGAAAACACGGTTCGGGTTTTCTTTTTCCGCTTGGACTGCATCGCTCCGTTCGAGTTGGGCGACGCCGAGTCCGACGGCCTGTCGCTGCCATCCTCGTCCTCTTCGATAATTTCCTGACCGTCGTCATCGGATTCGCAATCATCGCCGCCGGTGCTGCCGCTGCCACCACCCAGGCTGCTTCCGCCGGAACCGAGACCATTGTGAGTACCGCCGACGCCGACGGTGGCACCGTGTGTATTGATGACACTTCCCGGACCGCCGCCGGTAGCTCTGTGCGACAACCCACCACCCATGAATGCCGGATGCGGTGGAGGTGTCTTGGATTGGTGCGACGGCGGTGGCGTCAGCGATGGGGACTGGTTTTCCAATATGCCGCCAACGTTATCTGGGGACGGGGAGGAAACACACACACACTCAATGAATAATGCGCTTTAGCTCTGTGGTGCTATTAATTTTGCGAACATTAATCAATCGATTATCGCTTATTACGCTTATATGCCATAAATTCCGAAATGAATAAATCAGAGATATTTCATCATTATTGTTAATCACATTAACGATCGTTGCGACGTTTCAAAGCCAACGATTTCGATTAATGGCTGTAGTTATTATTGGAACGATTACATGTTTTCTGGGAATTGACATAAAAATAGAGGTACCCAACCTACTCGTACAGTTTAGCAGTATTTGATCTGAATTGCAGAGAAAACAAATAGTTCTGGCTTATTATGTACATGCTGTCGTTGAAACCAATCAAAGTTTGTAGGAAGTTATGAAGCCGGCTTTATCGACGGCCAGTTGACAATGGACCAGATCTTGTTTGAATACCTGGACTCAACGTATTGGCTGTTCATCGAGCTCATCACGTTCGAAGACACCAAATGCTTTCCGGTCGACTTCCTTCAACGTTAAAGACTCGTCGTCGTGTGATCGTGTGACGATAGTAGCTGTTTTGCGCGCTCTTCTGAAGGAATTTTCAAAGGTAATATTGAACTACAAATTTGAAACCTTACTTCAATCCGGTGAGAGCATCTAGCTCCACATCCAAGCTACGAGTGGCCTCGGTGAGACCATATCAAGGCGCAAGGCCGCTGAATGACGTTCTGCAAGTCGATGGCAACGTACAATATGCTTTGTTCAGTATCCTACTTCGATTCCGCAGACATGTCATAGTCTTCGCTGCCGACATCATGAAGATGTATCGTCTAGTTCTGGTTGAACCATCGCAACTTGTTACCAAAGGATTTTCGAGAGAGAAAGTTCAGACCAACCACACCGAGTATTAGAGTTACAAGCCGTGACGTACGGGACTGCCTCTGCACCTTTTCTAGTCACCAGGTATTTGAGTCAGTTGTACGAAGGTGGCAGGCTGCAACTGCGAAAATAGTGCGAAATGACTGTTTCGTCGCTGATGTCCTTTCGGAAGAAGCAGTTGATGCTCGGCAGGAGTTGCAACAGCTGATGCGATGTGGTGGATTCCCGATACATACATAAACGGAGTTTGAATTGTCCAGCGATGCTTACCAATGTTTCAGAGACAGACTGAGAGAAACTAACACGGTTGGATCAAGAGTCGACCCAAGTGACACAGGGTTCCCGTAATACCATCAAGGAAAATCAAATCGCACGCATCTACAACATTAGCCAAAAATGGAGACGGAGCCTTCTTGTTGTCCGACCAATGTTTCCGTGAGATCCGTCTGTTCATTACAAAGATCTATCAACAGCAGGAGAAAATCCGGCGCTGCTTTAAAACACGCCGACCAAAAGACGATTTAGTTCTTCGTCGAGCAGCTGGAGAACCGTACAGTGAATATTCCAGAAGGTGACAACGCAGAAGAAATGTCACCGCCGGCGAGTATAATTTGGGTGAGCTGAGATCCCAAAACGATATCGGTGCATTACCGCCGACACCTGGAAAGTGATGGAGGAATGAAGAAACGCCAAAGCCGTGATTGCGCTAGCAAAAACACGAGGAGCCAAAAAGTGTAACGCTAATGTAGCGAATTACAAAATCGGCCAATAACCTTTTGTAACGTTATTTGAAAAATAATCATGAGTTTAGTTGAATGAAAAGCAGTAAAATGTTTCATTGAATCATTTCAATTCAGATAACAAATTTTTCGTTCATTGTTCTATAGTTGTAGCTCATCAAGTGTCAAGTAAGGATCACTAAGCACATAAGTTTATTTTCCAAAAGAAAATATACCAAAACACTGATCGAACGAGGCATCCTTACAATCCTTTAGCCACAACAGAAATCCATTCAACGACACCACTTGAGGTGTACAACACAATTAAACAAGTGAGCGGTTTTTCCACTTCCGTCTAAATTTGTCCGATTACGAAGCCCCACGTCGATGCCACTTCAGCAAAGAGTAAACGAACTAACCTTGCAAATAATTCACCACACAGTTGAACCAAATTCCACACTCACTTTTGCCGACGGTGCGGTGGTCGACCTGTGTGCAACAACGAGCGCGTCAGATCCAAGTAGCCGTGTCGTTGATACCTGAACCTGAAGTGGAACCGAAGCGACACATGGCGGCAAAAGTAGTTTGTTGTGTTGGCAATAAAACTGCTTTTGAGGGAAGCCATACGGGGGTTCAAATTTTGAGTGCAATTTTCTATCCCTTACGCTCGAGGAAAAATGTGAAGGTAGCCATTTCTCGAATGATAAGCTCCTTAGGCAAGTCGCCTTTTTTCCACATCGCACCTGACGACAGCAATTTTGCTAACCGGTCCTCGTCGGGTCTACTCTTTTGTGGCGAACCTCGCCCGCCAACAACCACGGACGAGAAGCCCAGTCTAAGCCTGCTGCCTGCAAGACGAGGGCAGCCCAACTATGTCAAGCAAACCGTTTAACACAGACTTAATTGGTTGTCAACTGGCAGTCCCGATGTTTAGGAAGTGGAACGGAAGGATTTCAATTATCGATCGCAGTAGGCTGAACGACGATAACAATTTTGATTAAAACGACTTTCTCGAACAGATTTTTTTTTTTTCAATTTATTGCCTATTATTGTGTTCTGCATCTCTGTCCAAAATTAAGAAAAAATGTTCTTGATCCTATTTGCATCCAACCTGTTTGCCTTTTCGTTCCTAAGCTCATTCTTTGCTATTTCTATTTACCATCGAACAAAAGTGTACTCTCTCGTACAACCCTACCCTAGTCTGCACCCAGAAAGTGCACTCAGCCAGAAAGCTAATTGGAAGGATTAGTTTAGTGAAACATGAGTTTATAAATGCTATTCTTTCTACCTTTCTACACCAGTTCCGACTTTCTTTCCCGAAGTTGCAAGCTAAGCACAAAACGGTTACACGTCGACCATGAAGCTCCTCATTTAAAGGGTTTCAGGTTACGATGCCAAGCGGGGGCTGGGGTTTGCCCTCTTGTTGTGTATGTATCGATTAGCTTTTCGGTCTTCGTCGTCCACCACACAAGTAACTGGTTGAGCGCAATTCCTGGAATATCCTACGGGATCGGCAGCCTTCGCGTAAAGTGCCACTAGTGTGACGCAACTGCTTAAAGTGCTTGGTTTTTGATAATCTTGTTCAATGTTAACTTCTGATATCCAGCAACTCCATGATTGATACGGTCATCCCTAGTAGATAAGTCACCAATGCATGAGTGCTCGCTCATGTAGGCCATTACATCTCTCGTATTGGCCATCACGACCCTGTAGGCATCACCCCATGGATTCACTCTGACAGAGAGCCTCGAAGCAGGCCGTTTTGCTTGCTCTTATCTCGGTCTTCAGAGCGGCTTTTGCAGCGGCGAACACCATCCGCCTTTCGTTTCGCTCTTCCTCCGATCGTGCTCACTGCATCCGGTGCCTAGCTCGTAGGCAGGCGCGGCGCAGGTGGTCTCCCATTTCTAGGGTGGAATCGCCTCGTCCCTTCATCGAAGGTCTTCCACCTGTGGCTTGGCCTTGACCTAGCCGCCTCTTCCTCTTTCCGCTGCCTGCTGTTGTTGTAGTCGATACTGTAGCGAACCACCAGGTGATCTTTATGAGTTTAGCTATCGTATACTCTCCAATTCGAACTACTTGTAAGGCCAGGACTACGAAAAGTAACGTTAATTATCGACTCCGCACCGTTCCGACTAAAGGTACTCTTGGTACCGACATTAGACAGGTCGACATCTAGTATTGCCAGTGTCTCTAGCAAGATCTGACTTCACTGGTTCGTGAAACGGATTCCCAATTCCATGGCCCAGGCATTAAGTTCACCTGCTATTACCTGCATCGCTTTCAAGACGTCAGAGTACTTCGGTTGTTCGGTTGATGAAGAGCGCGTCGCCTTTCTCGCACTTGGCACCTACACCTTTACGCCTTCTTGATTTCGTCAGGCCCCGGGACCTTAATACCTGATGCCACTAAGAAGAAGCGAAGTGTAAAAAATGTAACTGCAGCATGGCCTTCATATTTAGAACACGGGTGATTTTTCAAAGACTCAACGCATCCCACAAAGACGTCATGGTATGAGGTGTAATGTGCAGGGATAACCTGCTCCGCGCCTCATCCTACTACCCGTGTCCAGGATATCACGTGACCAACTTTTGCCAGTGGTGACCACGTAACGCCCCACGACCATGCCCAAGATAATCCAAGAGTACCCATCCAGGAGCATGCCCGTCACCCTAACGTGACAGATTTCTACGTCACTACGTGACAAACTAGTACTTGTACTGGATCGTTAGTCAACTCTAGTTGGAACAGTGTCGACCCTGAGAAACACAACAATGAGCTAGTCTAGGATGTCAGGACGTCTACTGCCCAGCCCAGGCTTGAGAACGTGACTGACAATTACACGATAAAGTAGTGGAATATTACCAACCAACCAATTCATTAGATTTCTATTAAGATATGGTAATGGCTACAGCGGGATCTAAATTTGACGTACACGATACTGTCACGTATCCTGTTCAACAAACTGAGACTTCTTGAAGAATCCTTGAGGGCGGACCCGATGCTTAACCTACGGATGATCCTTTCGCGAGTGTAAGGATTCAGTGGAAAGAAACGAGAACATGGTTTTCAAGCGAAACTAATCTGGCTGATTCGTGGGAAATAAAGTAATCCGATCGCAAAAAAAAATATCTACCTCGTTTTCGACCATGGATGGATAAAAACAAGGTGATTTTTGTTTTTAAATTTACTGTGCAACATTGCAGTTGAATAAGCGATTATTTGGTCTGGAGTGCGTTGGATGTACGCGGTTGAAAAAAAAACCTGGAACCCCTCTTAATACAGCTGACATGAACTCTGTCGAGCGTCTTGCCGAAGATGATGGGAATGTGGACGTTGACGCTGACACAGAGGACGACTCACGAGTCTCCGTCGAGGCTGAAGACACCCAGACCATTTTCGGTTGAGCTGGTGCAACTTGCAGTCGAGACGAGTGTTCGGATGGTGCTGCAAGCGTCGATGGCATCTGTGCCACTGGAACAGATGGTGCTGAAGTTGGTAGCAAAGATGGACGTGGCGGAGAATGGCGTGCTGATTGAGCATGACTTGACTGATGCAGATTGTAGGCTTGTAGCAGCATGTCCAAAAGCAACTGATATTTGCCGGCCTTGGACGGAATCAAGCTGAGATCCGGTGTGTGGTCGGTACAAGTTCGCCTATGCAACTGGTTGATTTGTGACCGAAGCATACGCCTCCCAGACAACCAGTTATCGTAAAAAATGTTGAATAAGATGTTAAAGTGGAGGCGATATGCGTACATTTAACATGCGCCTAAATGGAGACATGCACGTATATGGCCTCCACTTTATCATCTTATGCAACATCCTATACGATTACTGGTTGTCTGGGCTGTCTTCCATCCACACGTGGAACATGACGTTTCCGATCCTCTCCAAAACAACCGCTAGTGCCCATCTCCAGGAATTGGTTGAGTGCACCTTGGCGTAGACCAGATCATCTTTCCCGAATGACCTTGCACCCTGGTGCAGGCCCGTGCACAGAAGTGGCGCCAAGGGAGGGGTTTTTGCCAATTTCGGCAAAAGGCGGAGGGGCGCCTAGTGTATAAAGCGTCGATAATGGGGAGGGTTTAACACCCAAACCCCCCCCCCCCCTTGTGCACGGGCTTGCCCTGGTGCACCCTGGTTATGGTTTGTATTTTTCACCCGGTTGCATGGGTACCGACCTGAGATTGGACGCATCGATGAGAACTAGCCCAAGCTGCACGAGCTGCTGCTGGACTACGTACAATTGACCAGTGCGCTTCTCCCCTTTGATGATGATTAGCAGCTACACTGAAACTGTAGCGTCAGGGGTTTCCCCGAAGCTGTAGCAGCTTGGATTATCGCTGGACCTGATGCAGGCCGCCCGATGTTCTGCCATGTCTGCTCGGAAATGATGCTGATGTCCGACGCAGTATTAAGTTACAGACATACTAGCCTGCCGTTGGCTTCCGCTTTCACAAACCTTCGTCGCTTTCGGATGTTCTTCACCTGCACACTTCTTGTGTTCGCTTGCTTCTCTATGTACCGCTTTGTAGTAGACTTGATTTTCTTCGCGCTGGAGCAGTATTCGTTCTTGTGATCGATTTGACCATATTCCTTCCATTGGTTGTTCCTGAAAGTACAGTCTCTGGAGTAGGCAACAAGGCATTGCTGGACCGGTGCTCTTCGGGTGGTTGGATCTTGACCTTTCCCGAAACGGAAGTCCCGCCTGTCACACTCCTCCTGCACTGCTGGCACTCTTGCCAATGAAGACGATGTCTCGATCATCGCCGTATCATGCTTGATGTTGAGAAGCCGCTGACACTCATCCGAAATCTGCTCCAGGTTCGCGTCGTCCCGCTCTTCAACGCAGCTGAGCAACATCGTCCTGATCTCCACGTCGCTTTCCGCCTTCAGCCCACAGACGAACATAAGACACTTGAACAGGTCCTCCTAGAGCTTCCTAATTTGGAATTCGACACAAAGTTTGTTCACTCGATAGGCAATCGTCTTGTAGTTCTCCGTGACTTGCTTTTTGACTTGCAAGCACCGATACCTTTTAGTTTTACTGATAACAGACTCTGGTGTTTCAAGTAAGCTTTTCAACTTACTCACCGTGTAGTCGTACCTGATCTCGTTAGGACTCTTTAGGCGGATGTAGCTGGTGTACCTCTCCTGTTCCGATGTGCCTAGCTTCCGTGGCAACAACCTGACCTTGGCTTCATCATCGAGTCGAACGGCGTCCTTGGCGAACAAATTCTCATAACGAATGTACCATCCGCCAAATGTGACGTTTTGTTCTGGTACGTACCGGAGTTTACGAATGTTACTCGTCAGAGAGTCGAGTCTGCTCCGAATTTTTAGGAACACTAACATGAATTGCCTGATATCGCCGTCCGGAATACGTCCAACCGCTGAGTGAGGATAGCCTGCTGCTGTTGAAAATGCAGAATGATTTGCTCCTAAATTTACTGAAAAAATTGCAGGATCACCGGATCGACTAACGAAACATTTTTCTGTTACTGCTGTGGTACTGAACCAGCTTGCGAACTATAGTCTGCATGAACGGAGAATTGTTGATTAGGACCGACGGCGGCTGCTGTAGATGAAATTGTACTCCCGGTTGATGATTAAGAGCTGCTTGATGCTGTTGCAGTCCATTCGTCGGCGGTACTGACGCTGGCTGGTCACCTCCGGCTAAGTGCTGGAAGGAGTTTGGAATGCAAGTGTTCTTTGAGACCAAAAGCATTCTTAAGTTTTCGGAATACTCACCCCCCTCTGTAACGTTATTTTTTGTATGAAACCCCTTAATTTTTTTGGATAGGTTGAAACGCTCAGCCGTACTCTCACCCTTCCTCTAGAGTGTTACGTAATTTGAGGACGGCGCCTTATGCACGTTCTGTTTAGACGTACATGAAGCGAATAATGCTAAATCGTCAAGGAGCTGTATACCAGTTCCTCTATAAAGTTGTATATCTCTATTACATTTAGAATATAGTTTACAAATCACCATACCACCAGTTTTACAACATAAATAAATGAGCACCACTTACCGTTGGTTGGGCTGTGAAATGGCATCCGATGGGAAGCTGGGGGCCAAGGCCATCCGGGAGGGAAAACCGCCGCATAGCGATTCGCTATCGCACTCCAGTGCGACATGATTCCTAACCTGTAAGATGGAAAACCAAGAACAGAGTAAGAAAGAGATGAAGTATACAGAAGCCTAGAAGGTAAGATCAACACAAAACCCCTTCGGAACATTACCCAACCCCCGAAGGGCGGAGTAATTAAGCGCAAAGATTCTACAAAATAAACCACTCAAAGTAGTCAAGAGGCCAAGCAGCCTCCGCATCCCCCGCGCCGCTCACACTTCCAACAACATTCTGTGGCTTTTCGACCGACTCACATTCTCGATAGGGCATGCCAAGCCAACTCTACGGCGGCGATGTGGTGGCTGAATATTGTTATAATAGATCTTAATACCTATTCCCTCGGGGGTATTAGCCGCACGATTTTCTACTTGGCAGGCATAACAAAGGGGGAAATGATGGAAGTTAGATAAATGCCGCTTCGAACGCATCAGAGCGAATAACTGAAGGAAGAACGAACAACGGTCGGTCGGTCGGTGGCAAGGCTGTGATTGTTGTTCATCAGTCCCTACCCAACTTCCCATTCGCCTTCGATACCTCCGAACCGGAAGCAATGCCATGCCGTTCCGGCGTCGTCGTCGTCGTCGTCGTCGTCGTCGTCGTCGCCACCACCGTCGTCCTCATCTACACCGTCATGCCGGTAAACTTGGACGAAAACAAAGATGTTCTCAGAATACGACATTATCCGGGGAAAAGAAAAGGGAGAACCGCTCTCCATTAACAGTCGGCGAAGAGCAGCAGCCATCATCCGGTAATGGTTATCCCTTTCGCAACAAATTTGCTACTGCTGACTGCTGTTCTTCTCGGGATGCCATTGCTGGTTGGTCAGATTTGTCTTTTGGTCACAATGGAAAAGAAAACCGAAATTGGTTGTCGTTGGTAGCACATTGGAGACTGTTTTTTATGATCAGAACTTTAAACTTCTAGATGCATTCAGATACGTGCCCAAAACTAAACTGTTTACATAAATGAATAGAACTCAAAAATTGACATTCATCAGACAATAGTTTTCTCAAATATCCCTCCAGATAATCAGTTAGAATATTACCAAGAGATTTTTCGAACTTTTCTTCAAATTTCCATGATTTAATATTCATTTACTGGCCATTCATTGAATACGTCGGGCTTCTGGTAGAACTTCCGTATTTCTAAAGCACGAAATAACAGTTTCACTTCCTCACATTCTGCTTCATCTAGGTGGTGTTTTATCTTCTGAAGAAGGGGTTCTCTGCTGATTCGAAATCACTCTTTCTTCCTCGTTGAACTATTCGTTCCGTCGACTCCATTCTACGTACCTCACTGGATTCCAGCAGTCCCCTTTTTACTTCTCTAATGCCTAATTGGAAGGATAATCTGCTCAACAGACACCTATCCGAAGGAGAAATTCATGTAGTGTAGGATTGGGAATCACCTCCAATTATCAAGGAAGGGAGCAGGTCTGCATCCTCCAATAAATCCATTTCGATTGCCGATCAATTCTTCTGCAAGCCAGCCGATACTGGAACGAACGTGGTTGATAAGGCCATCAACCAAAAGAGAGAAGGACTGCCCACGATCGAGCTGAGCAGCAGCTTGGCAAGATCACTTTATAGGTCGATGGACGATGCCAAGCAGGATCACGTGAGACTCGTGAATACTGCAGTTGCGGCGGAACCAGTGAAAGTAAAGGTTACGAAGTCTACCCAGACGGAGACCTTCGCTTTCGCAGGAAATCCAAAAGGTATGGCAACTGCTCGTTATAAGCACTCACAGAAGCGGGTGAGGCAGCCGTCAGTCGAGGAGCTGCTTGGCGGAGCCCGCAAGGCTAGAAAGATAGTTGTTGTGGGGAGTTCGTCCAAATCTTGATTAGCAAACCAGTTTTTATGAATGGTGAGCTTAAAGCTAAAACAGAGATTTATTAGCATGATACTTAAAGGAATTCAGAGCAACTTACAAATTTTGGTGAACTCTCAGTTCGGAGAGGTATCGTATCACGATCTTACTGGATCGAATTCAACGTATTATCCGTACTATAAATATACGTTTTATCAGTTTGCCTGTTTTAGAAAATAGTAATTGCTACTTACGTCTTCATCCTCTATCTAATTCACAATGATTTAAGCAATTTTGGCTTGAATGTTTACGTCCTACTGATCAATGTCCTGTTTAGGCTACAACAATAATATTAGTTCACTGATTTTTAATAATTCAAAATATGATGACAAATTGTAAATAATTCAACACAAAATACCTTTTAACATCTAGAATAACCAATTTAGTTTTAGCTCAAGTATTTTAGCACTATTTTCATTAGGTTTCGTAGTAGAATAATCAATTTATCGCTAGGATAAGAACTGCATGCTAACTCGACATAACACATCAAATCACATAGTCATTGTTTTTGTCCACTTCGTTTGCCTTCCAAACATCTCATTACTCTTTACTTCTGTCTACGCTATGCCCGGTCAATGTGTTGGCTCAATCAGTCGACCCTTCGTATGACCACAGTATCTTCAGGCCACAGTTGAACTGTTGCAGGGGGGTGACGTGACATCCCCCCTCCCGTGAATCCTAGTCGCTTCCGGTTCCTTCAGGACTTCCGCATCAGGTTCACCTTTCTCCAGCACGCTGAGAACTGCCAGCTTCACTGCTGGACGACGAAGAATACCGGATGCTGTTCGGACAAAGGCCTGACGGACCCTTCCGTCACGTCCAGGAATTACCCCTTCTACACGTCCTCGAGTCCACTGGTCTTTTGCCGTTCCGCCTACTATCAACACCAAATCTCCAACTGATATGTCCCGTACCTCTTCAAACCACTTTGACCTACGAGTGATCACTGGAAGATATTCTTTCACCCATCTTTCCCAAAATCGTTGTGTGATTGTCTGCGCAAGTCTCCAGCACCTCCGTAGTACCACCGGCGATTCCACTGGTTCGGTTGGTAGCAGCTTGTCACCATTGGAAGTCCCCAAGAGAAAATGGTTGGGAGTGAGGGCTTCCTCGTCCGCCGATTCAAGCGGAATGTACGTGAGTGGTCGTGCATTTATCAGGGCCTCTGCTTCCAGTAAAACTGTCTCGAGCACTTCGTCATCCGGTTTACGAGGTGCGTCCGCTATGGTTCCTATCGCTACCTTGACGGAACGTACGAGACGTTCCCACGCACCCCCCATATGTGGTGCCGAAGGGGGGATGAAAGACCACCGTGTTTTGGTCGTGGTGAATGTAGCAGCGAGGCCGTTGTTCCGTTTTTCGATTTCCTTCTGCAACTCCTTGTTCGCACCCTGAAAACAAGTCGCGTTGTCTGAGTGGAATTCTGCTGGCGATCCCCGGCGCGATATGAAACGTCGCACCGCCATGACGCAGGACTCGGTGGAAAGGCTGTAGACTACCTCCAAGTGAACCGCGCGAACGGTTAGACAAGTAAAAAGGGCTACCCATCGTTAAACGTTGCTCCTTCCTACTCTGACCAATATCGGTCCAAAGTAATCCACTCCGACGAAAGTGAATGGCCGCACGAACGCTTGTAGTCTGGCGGCCGGTAGAGGCGCCATAACCGGAGGGCAAGGAAGGGCCTGTGTTATTCGGCACATCATGCAGTCTCTCGCCACCTTCGCCACTAAGGAACGGAGTTTAGCTATTTCGAAGCGTTGTCGCATCTCGTTGGTGATGGTTTCTCGATTGGCATGGCGAAAACGTCTGTGGTACCAGTCAGTAATTAAGAAAGTAATTGGGTGTTGTTTTGGAAGAATAGCGGGGAACTTAGCTTCAGCCGGTGCGAAGGTTGCAGCACCGACTCGACCACGTAGCCGAAGTACGCCGTGCTGGTCAAGGAAGGGCCAGTTCTTGTAGATTGGGCTAGATTTTGCGACGCGTCGGTGACGCGTGTTCGGAGGACCTTGCGTTTCCGATAGAATGGCGATTTCTTCGGGGAAAGCTTCAGCTTGCGCAATCTTCCACAGTATCACCTCAGCTTTTTGTAGCTCATCTTGATGAAGAACACCCAGTTGTAGATCAGCACCTCGTCGTTTACGGCGTAAGTTTTCAATGAATCGAAACACGAAGCCCATTGACCGGTGCAGTCGGGACCATTGACTGAATCGACTAGCGTCAATCAACGGTGATGTTGTAACATGGGAAAGGCTGGGTCGAAGTTCTTCACACGTAGTTGTGGAGAGCGTTTGCTGAGGCCAGAATTCTTCTGATTGATGAAGGAACGATGGGCCGCTGAACCAGGAGCTGGTAGAGCTGCAATTTGGACCCTTTTTCCACTTCGTAGCGAGGTCAGCCGAATTCATCCCAGAAGGTACCCACTTCCACTCCTTCACATCAGTCACAGTAAGGATCTCGCCGATACGAACCGCTACGAACTTGTTATACCGACGATGCTCCGAACGGATCCAGGCCAGTACGGTGCTAGAATCGCTCCACAGAAAACGACGGCTGATTTGATAGGTATGGTACCCTTGAATAGATTCCAGTATCCTAACACCTAGGACGGCCGCTTTCAGCTCCAGACGAGGGATTGACAGCACCTTAAGTGGTGCCACCTTGGTTTTGGCGCAGATCAACGATACTTGAACTCCGTTTTCGGTTTCCAGTCGGTAGTAAGCCACGCAAGCGTACGCAGAGTCGCTGGCGTCGACAAGGACGTGTACTTCCTGTGGTGACCGACGCACGCTAGATTGTACCAAAGAATGAGGCTTGGTATTCATTCACTGTATCGCTCAACCGCAATCAATGAACCATTAACCAATACTAATATAAACACATAGGGTTACCATACTTACGCTCCACGATAGGTATCACATCCCCCTTTCTATAAATAAAATAAATTCTTGTTTAAATACTTTTGTTATGGAACTAGATGTATTTTACTTAGAGCTGGATAATTATTTTCATTTCTGGTATATTAACACTTAAGACCAGTATTACGAAACTAGTGACTTACGATTACGCTGAGAACGACGTAGAACTGCAGGTTCTATGCGTTCTTCTTCTGAAGAATGATTATCTTCCTGTCCAGTTACCGTACCTGAAATCTTTTTCAAGTGGGAAACATTCCTGTCGTACTCTTTGCCTGTAAAAATAATAATTAACGTCTTCGTTTTGGATTCAACATGAATTAAACGATTTACCTGTATCCATTGATCGTACTCTTACATTTGATCCGTTCCGCTCTACCACCGTAAACTTCTCCTTTAAGAAGTTGGTCGAGAGCTTGTTGGTTGGGTGTAGGTTGCGCATGAGTACCACATCGTCAGTGCCAATCGCACTGGGCTTTGACCTGCGCTTAGCATCTTCTCTCTCCTTTCCCAAAGACTTCTGTACAGTGTCCTTATCTCTGTGTTCTGATGAAAGTATCGCCGTTGACAAATCTTCAACCTCTGGAAACTTGAAACGAAGCCGTCGATTTTGGAGTAGCTCATTTGGAGATCTTCCGGTTGTGGAATGAGGTGTATTATTGTACATTTCTAAATAATGTGACATCTCGGATCTCCAGTCGCCATACAAAGCATTTGCTATCTTTAGCCGCTTGAGCAAAGATCGGTTCTGACGCTCTACCTCGCCGTTGGCCTGGGGCCAGTACGGGGTAGTATGATTCAGATGAATTCCCTTTACTTTGCAGAAATCGTCAAATTCTGTAGCGACAAACTGCTTCCCATTATCCAGGGTGATTGTACGTGGTACGCCCCAAAGTCCGAAAATTCTTGCCATTCGCTTAATAGTTTCTTTGGCTGTTATTGAAGTCATGATTTCCAAATCCACGTGTCTGCTAAAATAATCCACCACTACCAAAATGTATTCCCCTGTCGGCAATGGTCCAAGGAAATCAATTGCAATGTCAACCCATGGCTTGTCGGGCAATGGTCTACGCTCCATCGGTTCCGGAGGATCGGGTATTTGTACAAGGCGGCATCCTTCACATTTCTCGCAGACTTTGACTACCTCTTGGTCCATGTTTGGCCACCAGCAACGGTCGCGGAGACGTCGTTTCATACATGACTGGCCGGGATGACCTTCGTGAGCTAGCAAAAGCATTCTCTCCCGAAGAATAGAAGGTACGACTAGTTTCGATCCACGCATGACCAAACCATTAGCGAAAGAAAGTTCACAACGAAACGCAGAATATTGCTTGACGATAGGAGAAGTCCAATCTTCTTTCATGATAGAAGACAGTACCGCTTGAAGCTCTGCGTCATTCTTTGTTGCCTCGATTACTTCTGAAATATCTATCGCTGCAGTTTCTTGAACAGTCCGAATTGCAATTTCAGTTTCGTTGTCATAATCCGCACTCGATTGTTCTTGTTGTAAAATTGCCAATGCGTTTGCAGCAATTCTCCGGATGTACACCTCCGATTCTTCTTGCCAAGAGGGATCTTTAACGTGAGAGCCAAGACGCGAGAGAGTATCAGCAATGTTCGACGATCCTTTTTTGTAGACAACCTTGAACCTAAAGGTTTGCAATCTAAGCATCCATCGTTCGATTCGCGCTGTCGGACGCGAATTTACCGTAAACAGTACTTCCAATGGACGATGATCCGTTTCCAGTACAAACGATATACCCAGCAAGTACACCTTGAATCGTTCAACCCCCCACACAATCGCAAGGGCTTCCTTTTCGATTGGTGGGTACCGTTGTTCTGTCTCCGATAAGCTGCGTGATGCGTAACTGATTATGCGAGTTCTGCCTTGATGGATTTGTACTAGAACTGCACCGAGACCAACTCCAGAAGCGTCGGTTACTAGGATGGTGTGATCGGTTGGATCGAAATAGCCTAGGCAGTCAATATTTCCAATCAGATGTTTAAGGGAATCGAATGATTTCTGATGTTCCGAAAGCCAACAAAACTGATTTGAATTTTTCAGAAGCGCCCTCAACGGATGGCTCAAAGTTGCGAGATTCGGAAGAAACCTGGAGACGTAGGTCACAAGGCCGAGAAAGCTACGCAGTTCTTCTTTCGTACGTGGGGCTCGACACAGTAGCAGGGATTTCACCTTAGAATCGGCAGGTAGTACTCCATCTTCAGACAGTTTATGACCGAGGAATTCAGTTTCCCTCCTCTTGAATTTGCACTTCTGGAGGTTGAGCGTTAAACCATGAGAGGCTAACACAGACAGCGTTTTCTTTACTGCTTCATCATGCTCCGTTTCAGTAGCACCCCACATAAAAATATCATCGATGAACACCACCGTATTCTTGCATTCAGCAAGGATGCTTTCCATAAGGTTTTGAAAAAATTCTGGTGCATAATTGACTCCAAACAATAGACGTGTGTATCGAAACAAACCCCAATTCGTTATGAATGTGGTTATGTCTCTGCTTTCTTCGGCTAGTTCCACATGATGAAAAGCTTGCTGAATGTCCAACTTGGTGAAATATTTCGCTCCTGTAAACTTGGCTAGGAGGTCCTCAAATACCGGCAAAGGGTGGTTCAACCTCTGGATTGCCTGGTTAGCCCGCCGCATGTCCACACACAATCTTAGTTCGCCGTTGTCTTTCATAATAGGCACTAGAGGGGATACCCATGACGAGGGTTTAGTAACCCGTTCAATGATGCCCTTTTCCAACAGTTCATCTAACTTTATCTTGACTTGATCGAGAATCGGAATTGGACATCGTCGAAGCGGCTGGATGACAGGTGGAATGGTTCGATCAATAGGAAGCACCAACTTGAAGCCTTTTACTTTTGGGAAGACTTTAGTTTCTTCGACGCGACCAACGATTTCTTTGAAGGTACTGGGTAGTCCAACTCGAAGCACTCCTAACTTCCGGGCCGTGACTTTTCCTAAAAGTGATTGTTGGCCTCCCTTAATCACATAAAAAGTCGTGTTAGTCGAGATAACGTCAGGTCCATCTCTAATTTCGATCTCCGCATCGAATACTGTGAGTAGCTTCAATGGTACTCGCCCATATGCAAGAAAGCGTTTAGAGGTATCAAATCTTTGAGAGTGACACTCAACTTCTTTGAGTTTTAGTAGTTCCCACGTGGTATCGTCGATTAGATTGTAGGTTGAGCCCGAATCTATCAGCATGTCAATGTCAACCCCTCCTACACGACAAGAAATAAATTCATCATCTTCATCAGTGATTTTGTACACTGAAAGATCTTCCGATTTTACGCCGTCTTCTTCGCGTGATTCAACATTTCGTACAGATTTGTATCGTTTTGCCTGACCTCCTCGCATCGGCGAATATCTCCTTTTTCTCGCACTAGCAGGCTAATAGAAAATCATAGATTAAAATCAAAAAAGTTTAATTCGTCTCATATTCAACTTACATCTTTTTCCACTTTTGCCTTGCACATCGTTTGAAAATGGCCAAGTCTCCTGCATCTATGGCAAGTTCGATCCAGCGCAGGACATTTCTCGAACTCCTGGTGTTGTAATCTTCCACACCGTGAACATCTCGCTTTGTATGCAGGTACGCCAGAGTCTTTGTAAAATGGAATTCCAGGTTTCTTTATAACCAAACGATTAACATCGACAGGGTTTGGTCGAGTAGACATTTGAGACGCTTGATGTTTGATTGATTGATGGGCATTGATCATTTTCGATACGTCGTCAAGCCTAAGTTGTTCTTTTTCGAGTAACTTTCGACGTAGATCTTCCGGAGCATTTTGTATGACCTTGTCAATCACGGCGATTTGACGGGATTCCTGTTCATTTCGACCAAACGCACATTTCTCTGCCTTCTGCTGAACTCTCAGTAAGAATTTTTCAATTGGTTCGTCTTTGTCCATAGACATTGACCAAAATTGGAACCTCTCGAAGCTTTCATGTTGTTTGGGGGAGAAATGTTCTGTGAGTCTTTCCTTTGCCACGACATATGGATCTTCACCGTCTTGACCATCAACGTCCGCTCCAGGTATTCCATAAAATACCCCCTGTAGTTCAAAGCCACCCATTGCCAATAGCTGTGCTTTTCGACATTTGCCGTCTGTTATGTTTGTCGCAGCCATGACATTTTCAAACCATCGAATCCATCCGATCCACGCGTTCCTGACTTCAGATGACGGCAGATGGGAAAACTTGAACTGCGGTAAATTGTACGACGCAGGACTGAAAAACGAAACCGGCTGGACGATTTCCTGTTCAACGTCTACCATTTTGCCTGTGAACATTTTTTTTTTCGTAATATTTCTTGTATTTTGGAAAATTCTAAACCAATCAGCATTTTTTTTTTCCAAAGATCCATTACAGCATTATTAACATTTCACATTTGCTACATTTACATTACAATCCTTTCTCATTACCAGTGAATTTAATCACATTTCGCATTCGCAATCTCTTCCATAAACAGTGAATTTAATCACATTCCCTGCCGTGTGCACCCCAACAGTGAATTTAATCACAACACATTCAAATTACATACTTTCTCTATTACCAGTGAATTCAATCACATATCGCACTCGTGCTCTCATTCATAAACAGTGAATTCAATCACATCGTACAAGCACATATCAACAGTGAATTTAATCACATCACATATTCAAATTACAAGCTGTTCTCCTCATTAGTGAATTTAATCACATTTCGCACTCGCAATCTCTATCAAAAACAGTGAATTCAATCACAATACACAAGCGCGTTTCAACAGTGAATTTAATCACATCACATTTTCACATTGCAATCCTTTCCTATTTCCAGTGAATTTAATCACATTACGCAATTTCAGCAATACTGGGCGCACTGATCGAACGAACTTGTGTGTCGGTGAATTTGGTCACATCCATTCATGCCAAAACTTGCCGTTCATTGAGTTGAATCACACTTCTACCTAACGCATTCATTTTCCTCGGTTCCACCACTAAACATACTAAAAACAGCTATCAAATTCGACAACACGCGTACGCAAATGTTTTAGTGGTTTCTAGCGAAAATCCCAATAACTGATCACTCATACACGCTCACGCAATGCTCTGCAGAGCGATATTGAACCGTCGGCTGCTGCATGTGGTGATTTTTGCTGCTTACTTCAGTTCAGCTGGTAAACGGAATGACAAAAAAAAACGATACTAACAATTTCGAAATTGTGCGCTAAAATCATGTTCTATGCGCTCTTTTGCTTCCCTCTCGAGCACCCGTTTTATCTCTGGCAGCGCTAGAAAAAAAATAAAACAATCGAGCATGTGACGAGGCGAAGCAATTGAACATTCAATGGGCACGGGGCCTATTGCAAATGCTGGAAGTTTAGAGGTTAGCTTTCTGCTGTCTCATTTCCTCCATTCTACGGAGCTGCACATCTGTGTGCAAACACCATTCAATTTCGCTGCGATTCATTCATACTAATACACGAATCTCATCATACTAGGATTCATTCATGTGTTTGTTATAAATGTGTGTAATATATTTTCATATTAGAATGCATGAACCTTAGAAGGTATATGCTGATCAGCTCATGTTCAACCACACTAGAGCACAAAACTTTTGCTATTTTCAATTGACGAAATACATCGTAATTTTCTGAACGAATTAGGAATTTACCTGTTCAGCAGCAACATTTTTGTGAAATGGAAATTTTACGTACATACCTTAGTAACGGGGACGACAGAAGCATGCATGCATGCGCAGCGCATTTCATGTCAGGCATCCGGCAGACGATCATTCACACTGCTAGGCTGCTAGAGTCGATCTTCGCGCCCATACTTACACATCACCCATTATTGCACGCATTTTTTTCCCGCCATTCATACACGTGTCTTCGTTAAATACAAATATTCTAAATCACCAGGTCGATTCATTACGGTTGCACACTCACACTTGCTCATCGACCGACGCGTTCCCACTACCACAAATCCCACTCATTTTCAACCGCGTCTCTTTCTTCCTTCTTTTTCAACCCACGCTATCTGAATCAGAAAATCACTTTCATCCATTTTCATTCACTTTATTTTCACTGGTGCATTTTCCTTTTGCTTCTTAATATTC
Source organism: Aedes albopictus (assembly GCF_035046485.1). Taxonomy (NCBI): domain Eukaryota; kingdom Metazoa; phylum Arthropoda; class Insecta; order Diptera; family Culicidae; genus Aedes; species Aedes albopictus. The sequence continues at coordinate 166,376,803 of NC_085136.1, forward strand.
ACAGTAATGGAGAATTGATTTTTTTTCCGCAATAAACTTTTTTCACTGACGGTTTCGGCTTTTTTCTTTTTTCATTTTTATTCTACTGCAAACCCACGCTCCATTCACTATCGACAAGAAAAAAAAATGCCAATCGGTTGAGAATGCATATTTTTTCCTCAGGATACACAAATATTTACCCCAATTGTTTCTGACAATTTAATTTCACAAATTTCCGACGAAGTCGCACTTATTTTTCCGGCTTTACCGCGATTTTCTTAAAACTTTTCACCTCGACGCCAATATGTGGTGACCGACGCACGCTAGATTGTACCAAAGAATGAGGCTTGGTATTCATTCACTGTATCGCTCAACCGCAATCAATGAACCATTAACCAATACTAATATAAACACATAGGGTTACCATACTTACGCTCCACGATAGGTATCACACTTCCAATCGATCGAAATTTTTGGGAAACGGAGAGCTGAAATAGCAACGAGGTATGCGCAAGGTATCCAGTTGCGGGAAATGAGCTATCCATTGCTGCCAGCGGATGCATAGGTGTTCACTGATTTGTTCGTCCCAATCGATACCCGAAGCCCATATATCTTGCATCAACACCTTGCCGTGCACGAGGAAGAATGAAGCAAACCCCAAGGGGTCGAAGAGACTCATTATGACTTTCAGGACCTCTCGTTTCGTTGGTGTGTGGTTTTTGTGGAGAATGTGTTGTAAATCATCACGCATAGCAAATGTGTACGTGAATACATCTTCCGCCGGAATCCATTTTATCCCTAAAACTGATTCGATTGCTTCAGCGCGCACAAGAGCGAAGTCTTTCGACGAATCTGGTTCGATCTCCCCAGTTCGTTTTAAAACTTCGTCTTCGTTTGATAGAAAGTTTCGAATCTCGAAACCGCCCTTGGAGTGCACCAGCTTTACATCATTCACCACCTGAATCGCTTCTTGGACAGTTCTGAAGCTATCCAGGTAGTCGTCCACATAGTGGTGCTCCTTGATAGCGGCAGCTGCCCGTGGGTACTGTAGTGCATACTGCTCGGCATTTGCGTTTTTGACAAACTGGGCAGACGACGGCGAGCAGGTAGAGCCAAACATTGTGACCTGAACTGCGTAGATCTGCACCGGCTCCTCGGGATGATGACGGAACAAAAACATTTGGGCGTTCCTATCACACGCTTGTAACTTTATCTGGAGAAACATCTCTCTGATATCTCCGGACACTGCGACCGGAAACAGACGGAATCCACTGAGAACTTTGGGTAAAGGAGTGAGTAGGTCAGGACCTTTCAGCAGATAAGAGTTAAACGATATTCCGCTCACTTTGGCAGCAGCGTCCCAGATCACACGAATTTTCCCAGGTTTCTTCGGGTTGATAACGACTCCCAAAGGCAGGAACCAAGTTTTTTGCGTATTGATAGTAGCTGCCTCGGTTTCGTCAACTTTACGTATGTAGCCCTTTCTTTCGAACTCGAGTAGTTGTTCGCTTATGCGTTGCATCATCGCTGGATCTCCACGAAACTTGTTCTCTAATGCCTTCATTCTCCGAACGGCCATGGGATACGTATCCGGAAATACCGGATCGTCACCCTTCCATAGCAGACCGGTCTCAAATCCACTCGTCGTACGTCGTGTGGTTTCCTCGAGAAGTTGCCTTGCTCTCTTTTCTTCTTCTGATTCCAGCTTCTCGTTCGGAGCGGCGACGCCAAGACTTTCTAACGTGAAGTAATCTCGCAGCTGGTCGTTTAGGAGGTCGTCAGAAGTCGCTGCTGCAGCCGTGTGGAAGTTTACAATCGCCCTTGGAATAGGGGTTGGAGAGGCGCGACCGTATACGCTCCATCCCAAGCGGCATTTTGCGGCTATGGGATCGAACGGTCCTCCTTCACGAATCCTTAGCGGTACTCCGAGCCGTAGATTGTCTAGACCGATCAGCAATTTAGGTCGCACTAGATCATAATCCTCAACGGGAAGACCTTTGAGATGCGGGAAACAGGCGGCCATTTCCCTGTAGTTAAGCCGCTGGGCTGGTAGTAGTAGGCAGCTTACTGTTCGCGCGTTTCGCAGTTCAAAGTGATTCTTACTATTTTTCGCAGCTATTTCCAGACTAATCTCCTCCGAATTGAGTTCATTGCGGTTTACGTTCCCCGTCCACTGAAGAGTGAGTGGCTTTCGAGGGCCTGATATGCCCAGCTCTTTGGCAACTCTCTCTTCCAGCATTGTAATCTGTGAGCCCTCATCAATGAATGCGAAAACCGTTAGACTTTTGCCATTGCCGTAGAGTACGACGGGTAGAACTCGAAATAGAGTATAGCCTTCGTTCGATGGACGTTCGTTCGCTGATACATTCACCGAATGCGTCGATGTTGTGGGAGCAGAATTTGGATGGAGAAGAGTATGATGTTTGAGTCTACACCCCTCGATTCCACATCCTTGCCACGACTTGCACGGCCATTTGCCATGATTGTTTAGGCAGGTTCGACACTAGCCCATATCCTGCACTTTTTGCAACCGATCCTTCAGATTGAGTTGTTTGAACACGGAGCAGTCGGCCACTCTATGGCCTTCGCGCTCGCACGCTGCACACGGTTTTGGCAGCTTTCGATTGTTTACTACCGCTGACCATGGAGATGCGGGATTGTCGCTCACATGAGTCTGTATTCTCGCTTTTTCTCTCGGTCTCTGATGATTATCGGTGCTCGGTCCTTTTGGTAGACCCGGGAGATCGAAGCTCACTTCGCTAGCCGCGGTAACTAGCCTGGCCATGAACTCGCCGAACGTTGAAACAGTTGCACGTTGATGTTGACCTTTGAAGATGGCCCAATCCATCCGCATGGGTCCTGGAAGCTTCTCGACTAGTTCCTGCATGAGCATCGGGTTGGCCAAATGCTCCTCCTGATCCGCTGCCTGAAGATGATCGACGAAATTCTGCACCGCCAAACCAAATTCCAAGATTGACTCCGGTCGGTCGTGTCTCGGTCCCGGAGTTCTTCGAATTTTGTCGTGTAACGACCGAATTAACAGTTCAGGGCGACCATAAAGCGTGCGAAGCGTACTAATAACATGTGGTACGTTTCCCGGCAGAAGAAGTCTACTACGCACCGCCTCTCTGGCATGCCCGGTAAGGCACCGCTGAAGACGCACAAGGTTTTCTGCAGTAGAGTACCCACAAGCCACCGTAGACTGCTCGAAACTGCTTATGAAGAGTGGCCAGTCGGCCGGGTTGCCACTAAAGGATGGTAAATCTTTCCCGACCACTTGCCTCGCCGCTATTTGCTGGGGACTAAGAACACCTGGTGGCTCGTGCTGCATTGCACGACTTTCCGCTACAAATGGAGGTGGACGAACCAGCGTAGATTCTCTGTTCAGACCGTTTGGAAGATCGACAGGCTCCAGTAGGGTGCCCCTGTGAGCTCCCTGTAGATCTAGCGAATGGTGTGGTGCTGGTTGTAGATTCGGTAGAGCATTGTATCGATTGGGGGTGCTACAAGATGGCATTGGATGATACGCTTGGTGAACTTGACTGAAATTTCCTCGTGGCTCGTCGGAAACATTCATTGGTGGTGTACGGAGATAGGCCATCGCGGGAAGTGAATGGAATGGCCTCGAAGAAGACACGTATTGCTGGAAAGGCTCTCGGACGGTGGACGAACGAACCTCCCTAGAACTAACGACTCGCCTCGGTGGAAGCTGATTCCGTTGATGTTCGCTGACCAGTTCGGAATGAAGAACGAAGGATGAGCGATGGAAACCTCTCGCATCTTGAGCTTGTGGCTCCGGTGATGGTAACTTCGAGATGCCTTTACTGCCGATAGGTGCTTCGATGGTCTGTTTCGGAACTTCTCTGGGGGCCGGAGGAACCAGTTCAGTTTGAGGACCACGTTGAATCCCCAGAGTTTTCCCCTCGGTCATCCCATGAGATGAATTGGTTGCCAACCACTGCGACACCTTTTCTTGGGAATCCGTCATTGACTCCACTACGCTGCCACGTTCGGAAATCTGTAACACGATTTCGTTTCTTTTCTCCAGTGATTCCCGTCGGATCGACTGTTGCTTCAGCAGTCGCACTTTTTCCGCTTCCAATGCTCGCTGCCGCAAAATTGAGTCTTCCTCTGCCAGTCTCTTCTGCTCTTCTAGCTGTTTCTTCTTCACTTCCAACTGACGTTGTGCTTCTTCCCGTTCCAACTTCATAAGCGCCTCTTCTTCGTCCAGCTCTATTTGCTTCACTCTTGCTTCTTCCTCGATTAATTCCAGCCGTGCTTTGACCACAGACGACCGGCTGCTCGAGGCTACCGATGATTTCTTACTGCCAGCTTTCGAGACGGACTTACCTTCCGATGCCTGACCAGACGGAATGCGTTTTGTGTGGGATCGTAGACGGGAAGAGATAGTGGAACCTGCAGTATCCAGGTTTTTGCATTGCTTGCAGACGAACGGCCGGCTCTGCATGGATTCTTCCACGCCAGCGCAATCAAAGTGCTCCCATAAACGGCACTGATCACACACGATCATATTGGCTCTCGACGAGTCCGGACGACGGCATGATTTGCAGGAGAACTCGGTATGATCATGATGTCCTTCCATTGTGCTAACCCACGTACAAAATTTCTTTAAGGATGTTGTGGGGAGTTCGTCCAAATCTTGATTAGCAAACCAGTTTTTATGAATGGTGAGCTTAAAGCTAAAACAGAGATTTATTAGCATGATACTTAAAGGAATTCAGAGCAACTTACAAATTTTGGTGAACTCTCAGTTCGGAGAGGTATCGTATCACGATCTTACTGGATCGAATTCAACGTATTATCCGTACTATAAATATACGTTTTATCAGTTTGCCTGTTTTAGAAAATAGTAATTGCTACTTACGTCTTCATCCTCTATCTAATTCACAATGATTTAAGCAATTTTGGCTTGAATGTTTACGTCCTACTGATCAATGTCCTGTTTAGGCTACAACAATAATATTAGTTCACTGATTTTTAATAATTCAAAATATGATGACAAATTGTAAATAATTCAACACAAAATACCTTTTAACATCTAGAATAACCAATTTAGTTTTAGCTCAAGTATTTTAGCACTATTTTCATTAGGTTTCGTAGTAGAATAATCAATTTATCGCTAGGATAAGAACTGCATGCTAACTCGACATAACACATCAAATCACATAGTCATTGTTTTTGTCCACTTCGTTTGCCTTCCAAACATCTCATTACTCTTTACTTCTGTCTACGCTATGCCCGGTCAATGTGTTGGCTCAATCAGTCGACCCTTCGTATGACCACAGTATCTTCAGGCCACAGTTGAACTGTTGCAGGGGGGTGACGTGACAATAGTAACCCCGAAGGTCGGTAGTAAGGCCTCTTTCAGTCTTGACAAAATTCAATTATGGCTATGTAATCGTGTCCGACGTTTCGGTCTTATTTAGGACCTTCCTCAGGGACTCAATGATTGCCGATTTTTCGTCCAGTGTTGTTTTATCGAACAATAATAACTGTATTTGAATTTTGTCAAGACTGAAAGAGTCATTTTCAAGCTAAAATCTATCGCAGTCGAATCCAAAAATTGGCAGTAATGCCGGCAAGTCGGACACCAGCCAGGTGTCCCGGAAAGCTGGGAATGGTAGACCTGAAAAGGATGGCCCGTTTCGGATAGAAGGCAATAGAGGGTTGCGACCGTTAGGCCCTCAGCAACCACACAATAGGGTGAACCAAGGGGAGGATCCCCCTTGGACAAAAGTCGAGCTGAAGAAGAAGATAAAACCGCAGGTCTAGGAAATCAGGTACGTCATCCCAAGGACAGGTGCAGAGCGCGAGAAAGGCGAAGCGCTCGTCATCAAGACTGAACAGTTGAAGTACTCGGACGCCTTGAAGGCGATGTGAATCGACGGCAAGCTCGTGGATCTGGATGCCGACGTGCGCAGTATCAGACGTACTCGTACGGGCGAGATGATCCTGGAGCTGAAGCGTGATAAGGAGCGCAAGGGCGCCGTCTACCGTTAAGAAGAGGCCCATGGCGCAGGGGTAGAGGTGAGGGCTCTCACAAGAGGCGACTTTGAAGGTGAAAAACCTAGACGCAGTCACCGAAATGAAAGGGCTCGTCATGGCACTGTGCGGCAATAGTGCGAGATGCGGGTGGCCACCGTAGCCGTTAGGCTACAGAAGGGGCCGGCAGGGACACAGGTAGCTTTGGTTCAGCTACCTATGGTGGACGTATAAAAGACCGTTAAAGTAGGGAGGATTAACGTAGGCAGGTGCGTATGTCATCTGACATTCCACGAGCCATCGGAGGTTTGTTTCAGTTGTCCGGAACTAGTACACAAGTCATGGGACTGCAAAAGCCCTGACAGGAGCAAATTGTGTAGGAGATGTGGCGCTGAAGGCCATAAGACACAAGGCTGCACGAGTCTACCCATTTGTTTGGTATTTACCTGGACATCCGTGGATAACAGGCATCCAACGGGTGGTTTACGGTGCCCGACCTTCACGAAAGTCGCAGGAAACAAATCACAGTGCAGGTAACGCAGATAACGTGAACCACTGTGACGCAGCTCAGCAACATCTTTGTCTGGCGGTTTCTGAGTCGGGGACGAATACCCGCCGGCAACGGCAACTAGGTCGCGAATAGGTCCAGAAAAATGGCGGCGATATGGACGACCACGACGGGCAAATACCCCGTCCAGGAGTTGGTGTCTACTACCTATGAGGGTTTCGTTGTCGTCAAAGTAAACGGGGTCTCCTTCTCCTAGCTGTTATGCGCCTCCGCGGCGGTTGACCGAGCAGTTCACGCAGATGCTGGACTGTATGACGAACGTGCTAACAGGGCGAAGGCCGGTAGGCCGACTTTAATGCCTGGGCCGTGGAATGGGGAAGCCGTTTCACGAATCAGTGGGGTCAGATCCTGCTAGAGATACTGGCCATACCAGATATCGATTCCAAGAGTACCTTTTTCGGAACGGTGTGGAGTCAATAATTGACGTTATTTTTTGTAGTCCTGGTGTAATAAATAGTTCAAACTGGAGAGTTGATGGTAGCTACACTTACAGCGATAACCTGGCGGATCGCTACGGCATCGACTACAATAACAGCAGGCAGCGCGTAAAGGAAGAGGTGACTAGGCCAATCATACTTCTACGAAAGGGTATTTAGGGAGGCGCTCCACCGTAAGCGAAACCTACTTGGTTTAGACGGCAACGAGCTGGTAGCGGTGCTGTCGCGCGCTTACGATGCGACCATGCCTAGGCGAGTTCACACTAGAAATGGGAGGCCACCGGCTTACTGGTGTGCTCAAGCGATTGCAGACCTGCACCGCGCCTGCCTTTGGGCTAGGCGGCGGATGCAGCGAGCACGATCGGCGGAGGAGCGAAAAAAAATGGCGGGTGGTGTTCGCCGCTGCAAAAACCGCGCTGAAGACCGAGATAAGGGAAAGCAAAAAAAAAACCCTGCTTTGAAGGTCTCTGTCTGCTTCATGTACTCTTTTAAGGCTGGACCGTGACGGTCGCTACTACCGTATATTGTTGATGATGGAGAGCTTTGGCCAGAGCTATCACCACGATGGTTCTGATGTCAATAATGTCTGAGAAGTGCCATCCGTCAATCATAATGTGGTCGATTTGAGATGTAATCTACTGTGTTGATCTGGATTCTGTTTTTGAAAAAGGTGCTACAAATGCACATGAGGTGCTATTGATGAATCGTATGCCGTTTTCGTTTGTCAACTTGTGAGTGCTGAGCACCCTTACGGTCGAATTAAATTCAATTAAATGATGATAGGAAAAAAGGTAGAAGTGTGCACAACAAAATTGTTCTCAGGTTTTTTGTCTCCTAACAATATGATCCTAACAATAATATCTTTGATCTCCTCACAAATATATGCTATTATTGAGCTTGTTTCGTCTACTTTGGTTTGCATACCACTAAAAATCCAAACACGATTTGAACAAACGTTGTTCCTCCTATAGTTCGCGACGGTTATGACAGTGTTTAGCTAAGCTCGGAAGCCCGCCAAGTTCCAAATCCCAACTTTGCACTGTGCAATCCAAAGGATCGTTCTAGTTCATTACACGCTTCGAACCCGAAGGATTACCAGCAAGAGGTGTAACAACAAAGCGAAGTAGAAACTTAAAAACTACTGGTCAAGCATATACCACTGACTGCCTGCAATGTTTGTCTTTACTAAATGGTTCCGACACCCGCAGTAGCACCTCGGCAAATGTTGAACACTACCCGTGTTCAATCTCCTATAGAGGTGTATCGGATTCCCGGCCAGCCGCACAGCAGAAGTAGTCATTTACTTTTTTAATTTGAGTGATTGAGCACATTGTGTTTTGTTTTACTGTTCAGGCTTCGCGCTTTTCTGTTTGTGGCAATGCACCGTGGTAATGTGGTAATAATATTGGTGACAACTTTTTCCGATGACATGGTCGTTGCTGTTTGCTTAGCTTCCGTTGTTTCTATCTTTTTTGTGATTTTTCTTAATGGGACATAACATCAATTGGAGTCAATGTCGATGAAGTCTCCTATTAAAGAGTGTTCACATTGAAGATTCTATGATACCAGAAGCGTTTTTTTTGTTTCAGTACAGTAATGATTCTGGCCATCAATTATTCATGGTTACCCGTTGTTCAGTGCCACCGGGTCAGTGCATTTATGTGGGATCGCTATGTTGGTTGCTGGTTGGTTTTAAGTGGAACAGAATATCTGACAAGTTTGACGACAGGTTCCCATTCGTCGAATGGATTTGCCATCCACGTGTACCTATCTAGAGCTCAACTCATAATTTGATTTAACCGTTCCACAATTCTCCGTGTGCGCTTGGGTTCAAGTGCTTACGCAACTGTTCACCGAACCGCACCGCACCGTCACGTGACATTTGAACTAATAAGCAGGCTACACGAAAGGTTAAATCTCCGCGCGGTTTCGGTGTTTGAGTTCCACGGTTTGACCACGGTGCGGCGCGATGTAATAAGCCAATTGCAGAGTTCAGTGGGCTGGCGTTGATTTACTAAGCTCTGAACAGTAAACAAAGATCGGAAAAGTACAGTGCATGAAGGACTACACAAATTTAGTTCAATTATTTTTGAAGTTTCAGTGGAATCATAAATGATGGACACATTTGCGGACGATAATTGTCGATATCAGCAGCTGACGAAATTTATTTTCTAGTCAAACCCATACTTATTTTATTTTCTAAAATAGTCACCGGCTAAGAATAGGACTACTAACCCCAATTCAAGGTGTCAAGCGACCCGTGCTGAGGAATGAGTGATCGAGGGGGTGAAAAAGATGCTCGATCTTTAACGGAGCCTGTGGGGTACCTGGGCACCCCCCACAGTAAGCTGTCCCTTACCGCGTTAATGCAGGGCTCTGGCGTGGTGGACATTCTTCCCCGTGCGACTCGTGGGATTTAAACATGAAATCAAATAAAACTAATCAGAACTCAGGTGGAAGTAGTGGTGGGATCAACCCCTTCGCAAGAAGCGGGTTGATGAGGTCTCCGACAAGGAGAAGTGAGAAGATAGGCGCTGGGAGCTGCGTACGCAGCTCAAGCGTGGGTGCTCCAGTCCACTTCCCGGCAAGCCAGCCGGTGGAGGTTATGGACGGAGCGTGGTTGTCGAAGGCCGTCAACCAAGAAACCATAGGACGGCCCGCAATAGAGGTGGCTGAGCAGCAGCTTGGCAAAATCATCGACTTTGCGTCCACTAAGTCGAATATGTGCAAGGACCTGAAAACGGCCTTGCTTCGACTTAGGGTGTCGATCGACGATGCCAAGCAGGAGCACGCGGCACTCGCATTGCTGACTACTGCAGCAGCGGAGCCTGCAAATGAAAAAGTGCCGAAGTTTACCCAAACGGAGGCCTTTTCCTTCGCAGGTAGTCCTAGACAGGCGGAAGCGACTGCTCGCGATAAACGGGGCAAGCAATCGCAGAAGCGGCAGCCGTCAGGCGAGGAGCTGTCTGGCGGTGCCCGCAAAGCCAGGTGAATCATTACCCCGAAAGTCGGTAATGATGCCGGAAGGTCGGACCCCAGCCAGGGTTCCCGGAAAGCTGGGAAGGGTGGGTCTGAAAAGTCTGGCTCGTCCCGGAACGATGGGAACAAGGGGTTGCGACCGCTGATAGGCCCGCAACACCCACTAGAGCAGGGCGATCCAAGGGGAGGACCCCCCTTGGACGAAGGTAGAGCGGAAGAAGAAGACGAATCCGCAGGTAGTAGCGCAGGACGCCAAGCCAAGGCGATGGAGGGCAGGTGCCAAGCGCGAGAAAGGCGACGCGATCGTCATCAAGACGGAACAGTCGGACGTCTTGAAGACGATGCGAAGCGACGTCAAGCTTGAGGGTCTTGGATCCGACGTACGCAGTATTAGACGTACTCGTACGGGCGAGATGATGCTGCAGCTGAAGTGCCAGAAGGAACACAAGAGCGCCGTCTACAAGAGGCTGGCAGAAGAGGTCCTTGGTGAGGGTGTGCAGATGAGGGCTCTGACACATGAGGCGACTCTTAAGGTCAAGAACATTGATGAGATCACCGAAATGGAAGAGCTCGTCACTGCACTGCGGCAACAGTGCGATGTGCAGGTGGCCGCCGCAGACGTTAAGCTACGGAAAGGGCCTGCACGGACACAGATAGCTTTGGTTCAGCTACCTGTGGCGGACGCCAAAAAGTCCGTTAAAGTAGGGAGCATAAAGGTGGGCTGGTGTGTATGTCACCTGACATTCCACGAGTCACCAGAGGTTTGCTTCAGGTGTCTGGAACCAAGACACAAGTCGTGGGACTGTAAAGGCCCCGACAGACGCAAACTGTGCAGGCGATGCGGCGCTGAAAGTCATAAGGCCCAAAGCTGCACGAGTCCGCCCATCTGCATGATCTGTACCGGGAAATCCAAGGTGCCCGGCCTTCAAGAAAGCCGCAGTGAACAACAAATCACAGTGCAGGTAACGCAGCTGAATCAGAACCATTGTGATGCGGCTCAGCAACTGCTTTGTCAGGCGGTTTCTGAGTGGGGGACGGATATCGCCATTATAGTAGACCCATACCGAGTGCCCGCCGGGAACGGAAATTGGGTCGCGGATGGATCCAGAAAAATGGGGTAAATACCCCGTCCAAGAGTTGATGTCTACTACCTATGAGGGCTTCTTGGACGCCAAAGTAAACGGGCTCTTCTTCTGTAGCTGTTATATGCCTCCGCGGTGGACGATCAAGCAGTTCATGCAAATGCTGGACTGTATGACGACCGTGCTAACATGGCGAAGGCAGGTAGTAATAGCGGTTGACTTTAATACCTGGGCCGTGAAGTGAGGAAGGCAATTCACGAACCAGCGCGATCAGATCCTGCTAGAGACACTGGCCATACTAGATGTCGATCTGGTTTATGTCGGTACCAAGAGTACCTTTAGTCGGAACGGAGCATTTTACACGCGGTTAAGTGGAAGGATGTACGCATATGGCCTCCACTTTAGCATGCTATTCAACATCATATAAGACTTTGTGTTGGCTGGGAGAGTAGACGATAGCTACACTCACAGCGATCACTTAGCGGTTCGCTACAGTATCGACTACAACAACAGCAGTCTGCGGGTAGATGAGCAGGCGGCTAGGCCAAGGCCAAGCCCTCGCTGGTGGAAGACATCATATTTAGGGAGGTGCTTCGCCGTGAGCGAAATCTACTTGGTTAAGACGGCGACGAGCTGATAGCGGTGCTCTCGCGTGCGTGCGATGCGACTATACCTAAGCAAGTCCACTCCGGAAAAGGAGACCATCGGCTTGCGCCGCGCCTGCTTACGGGCTAGGCGGCAGTTACGAACGGCAGAGCGAAACGAACGGCGGGTGATGTACGCCCCTGCAAAAGCCGCGCTGAAGACCGAGATAAGGGGCTGTACATAAACCACGTGGTCATTTTTTTTTGGGACTTTTCAACCCCCCCCCCCCCCGCGTGGTCATTTGTCCATACAAAAATTTTAATTTGTCCATACAAAATGATCATTGGCCGAACCCCCCCCCCCCCCCCCCCAATGACCACGTGGTTTATGGACAGCCCCTAAGGGCAAGAAAAAAGGCCTACCTTGAGGGTGTCTCTCAGAGTTTCAATGCGAATCTGTGGGATGATGCCTACAGGATTATGATGGCCAAGACGAGAGGTGGCTCCTACAGAACAATCTCCAGAGATGTTGGAGGGATTCATCGAGGGTTCTTTTCCGTGTCATGATCCTAGTCCTTGGCTTTCTTTCGTAGGACAGCCGTAGACTGGGGCTAGCAATGAGGAGAGGGTCACCGATGTAGAACTTGCGGGGATAGCAAAGTCCTTTAGCGTAAATAAGGCTCGCTACGCAGAAATCCCTGGACGAGGGAGTTTTCCCAGAAGTATGGAAGAGCCAGAGCCTGGTTCTATTGCCAAAGCCGGAGAAACCGCCGGCATATAGACCAATATGCTTGCCCGACACGGCGGGGAAGGTACTCGAAAAGATCATCCTCAATAGAATGTTGAGGCACACCGAGGGTGTAAATGGTATCTTGAGTAGCCAGTATGGCTGCCATTACTCGCGCGGTTGGCCAGCACCGTCAGCAGCACGCTAGTGCTGACTACAAAAAGTGAGATTTTTACAACGTATTATACAAAGTACACAGCACGATCGATCAAAGGTTAATGGCGCCAGTTGGCCAGCTATTACCAATGCGCTAGTGCGTCTAGGGATACCCGGGTACCTGTACACGATTATCGGAAGTTACTTCCAGAATCAAGTACTAGTTTACTACAATGTCGGCTTATCTGACGACATTACGCTCGAAGTCTACGGTGAGTCGATCGAAGAAGTGGAGTTGACTACCACCCACTCGATCATCGGAATTATTTGCCTATGATCACTCGTAGGACCAAGTGGTTGACTTCGACAAAGCCAGTAACAGTTGGAGATGTGGAAGTCATCGTAGATTCGAAGTTTCCACGTAACTACTGACAAAAGGGCCGAGTTATTGCCACGTGTCCGGCTTCAGACGGTCAGGTGAGATGGGCTACAGTGCAGACCGCATCGGGACACATCTACGAACGACCTGCGGTATCCTAAGCTGTTCTCGACGTAGGCGTTCAGACGAATAAGCTTCAAGAGGAGTTTTCACGTATTGCGGGGGGAGTGTTGGTTACGTTACGTCCCGTCGAAAAATGTCACCGAATCAGACCGCCGATCTATGAATCGGTGATCAACCACATCTGTTGCCATACGAGGGATTACCGTAGGGCCATAAAACAATAGATGTAGGGGGGTTCGGAGCATAATGAACACATATTAAGTTTTTCCCTGTTTTACATGCCTAGCGTACAGATATGCATAGGGTGTCCATTATGCCCCTAGCCCCCCAACCTCAATATGACCGAACTGTTTTAACAGATATATTAAAGTGGAAAATTTTTAAAACCGGTCCTAGGCTCGATCTGGAAATTAATCCATTCTGACGCCAAGTCAACTGACACCCTGATGTGCTAACGATGTGGTCAGCGCCAGGACATGTATATATGAATCCTTAATCATCCTCTTGAACGCTCTCGCATGTAATCCCTCGGACAGGCACTCATAAATCATGTACGCTTCGTGCGTGTACCTTATGGTGGTCAGAAATGCCATTGGGGGATCCCATTTCCCCTACCAACCGGAGCCCACACTGCTGCTAGCAGTAGGTAGGTAGGTACACAATGGGGGTGTTCGAAAACGAAAAACAAGAATAAATTAGTGGGGTGATAGCTGCCCACCAGAGTCAACGCCTTTTATCGTAGTGGTGAGCTAGAGAAGTCATTAACATTTCACGCGATGCGGCTTGCTCTCTTCAGAATGTCCAACCCAGAAACGATTATTGCTCGTGTGCACGCGGTAACTTCACTCACTCCTGCAACATGCGCGGAAACCCGGGGTGTTAATATTCATTGGACATTTCCGGTGGCGCGCTTCAACTGAGGCAGCGAGACGGAAATTACCCATAATGGCCAGGAAGTTTAACGTGTTGTGGTGTCTCAGATGCCCCCTCTCTGACTTGATAGCCACAGCGGTTGATTTCAGCTAAACGGCGATGTTGTTTTGATTGCCTCGCTAAAGGACTGTGGTAACGGTGGTTGTTTGCTGTGTGTCACCCACGCCGCCACTTCATTATGTTATTCATTTGAGGGGCAATATGACGGAGGGAGTTTCCCCCTGTAATGTTTGCTCTGATATAATACAATAATAACTTTTCTGGTGTCTGATGCCACTAACGTCAGACATGTGGACGAGGAAAATAACGAAATTGCTCCTCCTACTTTGCTTTTGAGATATGGAAAATCATTGACCTTTTTCGTTTTTCTTATTGGTAGCTTGAAGTTTTAGCATTGACAACGGTCGCCAGCTAGAGAAGTAGGTTTGAATCAATAAGCAGCGCAAGTAGCTGTGGATTCGGGACCGTTCGACAACATCATTTCATCGAATACCGTGGTACCTGTTAACGCCATCTCGCCGATAACAACTGCTCATCCACCCGGATTCAAAAGTGTACTGAGCTCGGCTGCAGGAGCATCGGTTCTGGATTTCGATGCTTCTGGTGAGAAATATGTCTGCATGTATGCCAGATTCGAAGCCGAAACAGGCTCCGGTTTATGAGGTGATTTCCGTGCACCAACATCATCACCGTGTACTCTTTTGCATAATCCCGGTGGTGCTTTATGCATTCTTGGATAGTGGATTAACACTCTTTTGAATGCCGGGAACCTTGGGCACTCGTCGGGTGCTTGCAGTTCGCGGATATCCCGGAACAAACCAAGAACCTGTGAGGGTTTGTGCTGCCTTGCGTAAGGCCACACCGCATATAAACCTTGCTCCTATCTGGGCCTTTTCAGTTCAACACATGTGTCCCAGTTGAAGACACTTGAAGCAAAACTCTAAACCGGTACCAGCGTATATTCCGACCAGCCCACCTTGAGCTTCCCTATATCTTAACTGACTTGTTAGCGCGCACCACAGATAGCTTAACCAAGTTCCTGTCGGGTTTTTGCGTAGCCGAGCGGCTGTGGTGGCTACCTGTACCTCGCACTATTGCCGCTGTGTCGTGACACGCTTTTTCGCTACCGTGTGCTCGTTCAAGTGGCGCCCTTGCGGGTTTTATCGCGCTTGCGCTCGAGGACCTTTTCACCTGTAAGAGTACGCCGAAAATTGCGTAGGTACATCGGCTCCAAGACTCGACTTTCGAGTACTTAGACCCGTTCGTCTTGATGACGATGGCGTCACCCTTCTCGCGCTTGGCGTCTGCTCTCCTACCTTTCATTGGCTTGGTGTCTCTGCGCTCCTGTTCTTCTTTCTTTATTACATCTGAACTCATCAAGAAGGTCTAAAATACATGGTCACCTGCCTACACCGGTTGATAATCAGGATCTGGGAAACCGATCAGCTATCTAGGGAGCGGAAGAACGGGGTAATCTGCCGTATTCACAAGAAAGACGAATTTCCGATATTCCAGATCTTCTTCCGTCCATCTTCCAAACCAATAAAGTTCGTGGGAAGCTACCAAACCGGCTTTATCGACGGCCGAGTGATAATGGGCTAGATCTTCAGCGTTTGGGTTCCATAGCATCACCTATTAATCGATTTCAAGGAGGCATACGACAGTAGGGTAATTCTCTCTGAGACCGGTCCACTATTTACACCTTGTCTTCAAAAATGTTTAAGGTGCCGATTTTCTGAAAGCCCTCGCCTAAAAAGTAAGAAAAATGCCACAACAATTTTTGCAGACCCCTCGATTTTTGTCAAATGGTGGCTCACTTAAACCGTTATAACTCAAAAGTTGCTCAAACAACCACCTCAAAACGAATTGTTGTTGAAAAGAGGAAAGATAGAGCTACTATTTACAATAATAAAAATTTGGGTCGGCCATATTGATTTTGGCCGCCATCATGGATTTTTATACCAAAACATTTTTTTCACCATGAGGGCAACCACCGATTTTCAAATTTTTTGTATCAATTGAAAGCTGGGACATTTATACATAACATATAAAAAATAAGAGATGTCTTTTTCTTCTTTCAAAAGTTATCTGCAGTTTTGTAAATTAAGCCACGGAGCGATTCCAAGCAACAGCATCAAAATTAAGGAAATTTTTTAATTCATGATTTTCTATTGAACTGAAACTTTGCACAGTTTTTCAGTTCCATCTAAATCGCCATTTTTCGATATCAAATTTTTATTTTGAATCACGACTAACTTTTCGAAAGGGTGTATGTGAAAATGGTTCAATAATATTCAAAAATCTGTACAGCCAAAATGGTTCGTTCGATTGCTATGAATTTTTCAGCAAAGTTAGATAACTAAATGGTGATTCCTATGAAAATATACACTGTGAAAAAAACATCTTTTTTAACATTAAAAATATCATTTTTGTCACAAAAACTCAAATATCTCAAAACCCTATCTTTTTACCAACGCAATTTTTTTAGGGAAGACGGTCCATTGTATTAGCAATCTACCATAAACATTTGGTGATGGTAAACTAATAAACAAAAAAGTTATAACATTTCAAACATTTCACAATTTTCACATTTGGTAAATATTTTTTTCTGTGTAATTTATTTCGGTCAGAAATCGCAGTTTGATGCTGATTTTATTGTTCAGCAAAGTTAGATAACTAAATGGTGATTCCTAAGAAAATATACACTGTGAAAAAAATCTTTTTTAACATTAAAAAATATCATTTTTGTCACAAAAACTCAAATATTTCAAAACCCTATCTTTTTACCAACGCAATTTTTTTAGGGAAAACGGTCCATTGTATTAGCAATCTACCATAAAAATTTGGTGATGATAAACTAATAAACAAAAAAGTTATGACAATTCAAACATTTCACAATTTTCACATTTAGTAATAATTTTTTTTAGTGTAAATTAGGCTAATACAAATTTCGATTTTCTCTTATGTCACCGCCCCCTCGGAAAATTTTGGTCGGAATTCAACATTTTGAGGGGAGCACAAATAAAATGTTCAAGAAAATCAACAAATTTAAGGTGTAATTCGAGTTCCACAGAAACTTTCTTAATAAATCCGATGAGTTTATCTATGTTGCCTAATTGTTTGGATATTTTTCCATCGAATACATTTATTATTTATCATCCTCCCCCTTAACGAGTCAACGAGCGCTGTGACAAAAGAAGAAAATGAGATTTGTTCCTGCCTTTATTTCGGCCGGAAATCGCAGTTTGATGCTGATTTTATTGTTAATGGCCTTGCGTGAGTAAAACAAGCTGTTTTTATTATGTATTATGTATATTATATGTACAGTAATGTTCCGATTTTATCACGCCCTCCGCGCATTAGTCGTTTATTCATTATTTGCTGTTACATTTGATGACGTGTTTTCCCTCTTCTTCAAAATGAATGTTGAAAGCGTGTTTTGCAACGTTAAAAATATAGAAATGGGTATAGATGTTGAAGTATATATCAAAGCATTTTTGAAAAGGGGCGTGATTAATTGTTTAAACTGATGTCGCTGATGGTACGGTGACATGACTCTCTGCACTTAGCACTTCTGGCAATTTCTCAGTTGTTGTCGTTTTCGAACTTCCTACGCCCTGCTTTACCGATGATATACAGATGGCTCGTTTGTCAAAGTTTAGACGGCAGGACGTGCAAATGCGTAAATTTGGATTCAATTTGGGCATAACCAGTCTCTTTCAGATTATCTATGGTGCTTTCGGTGAGATTTCGTAACTCCTTTGATCATTTTTTTTTCATCAAACGGTCTACAAGAGAGAGTTGAGTTGAAGACCTTTGGGAAAGCGACTGTTCATGTTGTTCGTTAGATTATAATAAACAAAATCACTTATTAGTTTTAACTGACTAGTTTGGTGTTGTTTGCTTGGCTGAAGAAAAAAATTACTATTTAATATCCATAGCGGTAGTATTTTTTTTTTGCTTTTTCGTGAGCATTGTCATGGTATGTATACAGACAAACAAACGTAACACTGACGAAATTTTCATTGACCACGCCTTTAACGATCATTTTGAATCTTGGTTGTGGCTTTCATAACCAGAAGAGTGCCCATCATTTTTCTTTGCGTTTGACGTTTCACACTAGCGCCTTCTGATGACGATATCGCACATCGCAGTATTTCGTGAAACATTTCCACCAGGTGGAGGTAGTGTGAACTGGGCGATGGATTTTCACGTGGTAGGTAACTCTCATGCATTTGTTGTTGTTGAAGTTACTCGCATTCTTCCGATCATAAAGTCTGTTCTCTAAGAGGTATTTTTTTGAAGATAAACTAGACGTATACGCGTATATAAAACTTTTATTATACAGCTTTTGTCTTAAAAATAAGTTTAATTCCATTTTTCTTATAATCAACAGCTTTTCAACACTATCAAGGGATTTTTTCACCAGTCACGTACAATAAAAAGTATGACACTCTCAATATTTTTGATCAAAACACTGGATCGCGTCTAAGTTTCAAATAGATACTATAGAAATTATGAATAATCAAATAAAAGTATCATGAAAACAACTTGTTTAATTCAGGCGGTAGCCTTTACAATAAAATCAGCATCAAAAAATAATTCTCAAAATAATTTACACAGAAAAAAAATTTTTTTTGTTACTAAATGTAAAAATTGTGAAATGTTTGAAATGTCATAACTTTTTTGTTTATCAGTTTACCATCACCAAAATTTTATGGTAGATAGCTGATATAAAGGGCCATTTCCCCTAAAAAATTAACGTTGGTAAAAAGATAGGGTTTTGAGATATTTGAGTTTTTGTGACAAAAATCATATTTTTTTTAAGTAAAAAAATTATTTTTTTACAGTGTATATTTTCTAAGGAATCATCATTTAGTTATCTAACTTTGCTGAAAAATTCATAACAATCGAAAAATCCGTTTTTGCTGTACAGCTTTTAGAATATTTTTGAGCTGTTTTAGCATACACCCTTCTGAAAAGTTAGTCGTGAGTGAATATGAAGGTTTGATATCGAAAAATGACGATTTAGATGAAATTGAAAAACTGTGCAAAGTTTCAGATATTTTTGAAATGGTCGCTCAGGATCGACTGACATGACTCCGTGGAATTCCTCCACGTTTTCTCCATACATTTCCACACGCTAACGCCGCTCAGCACTAAAGTGCATAATTTCCAGACTACACCAAAAATGTGTAACCCTTGCACATTTACAAAATCAGCTCCAGTGTCCGCAAAATTGTTAAAATCGCAAAAATTTGTGTACGCCAATCTAGGTAGGATTACTAGTGACCTTGGAAAACAAAAAAAAATAAACATTTCGCATCTAGAAGAGTGTACGAGCTGTTTTTTGAGAATGTGTAATTGCTACACATTTTTGTGTGGTCTGGAAATTATGCACTTATGAGTAGGTCTTACACATTTTAGTGCTGAGCAGTTTTAGCGTGCATGCGCACCGGCAACGACATGAAACAGCATCCGAGTTTACGCCTGCATGTATACACAACGGCGCGTGCCGCAAAATTTGGCCAAATCGGAGGTTCGTTTCTGTTTTTGACTGTTTCTCAATGATGAAAGCATTGTTTTTATAACTTGTTTAGTGTTTTGAAAAGCTTAAACCTTCAGCTTTCCATTTGTGGGTTCAGAATTTAAATTCGTGTTCGTAAACACTGCGAAATAACGCTGCATTTAGGTAAACGGCCTGCACCGGGCCCAGCGCGCAAAAGTGACATGATTTACAAAACGGCATTTACAAAGAAAAAGACATCTCTAATTTTTTGATATGTTATGTATAAATATCCCTGCTTTCAATTGATGCAAAAATTTTGAAAATCGGTGGTTGCCCTCATGATGAAAAAATTGTTTTGGTATAAAAACCAAAATGGCGGCCAAAATCAATATGGCCGACCCAAATTTTTATTATTGTAAATAGTAGCTCTATCTTTCCTCTTTTCAACAACAATTCGTTTTGAGGTGGTTGTTTGAGCAACTTTTGAGTTATAACGGTTTAAGTGAGCCACCATTTGACAAAAATCGAGGGGTCTGCAAAAATTGTTGTGGCTCTAACTAACGGGGGGTCCATCAAAAAACGATCAAACGATCAAAAACGATCAAATCTGACTTATACATGTCAATGGTTGCTACTCCGTTATTGATCTGAGCTGGTACCAATTGCACTGAGATCCAAATGAATAAGGGCTGGGACACTCCACTTATTCTCAAAGTGCAATTCTAGCAGCTCATACATTTTGGATCAATACCGGCGCCGGCCACGTCCCTATAGTCAGTTGGGAAGGGAAAGGAATGTTAGAGTGTGCTGGTTGTTGCTACTAAAGACCGAGATCACCTCTGCATCCCCACATCCAGCACGGACTGGGGTATTTGTTAGACGGAAAGGATGGGAGATCTGGGAGTCACCGTTGGGTCGGTGATGCGATCCATGGATAGGGGGTTTATTTATAGTGTTCGTAAGGTGATAGATTGTGTGGTGGATGAGGTGAATAAGGTCAAACGGCAAAGTACGCTTTGGTTGCATAACTTGTAGGCGTTATATACACTGTGCTGTGAGTGGAAATTGGAAGGGAGGGAAACGACTTTTTTTCCTATTCGTTTCTGGTTCTAGCGATGGCTATGAACATATGAATATACATGAGTTGTATATGTAGAGAAGAGGGTCCATCAATTTGAGTAACCAAATGCAATTTTCTTACTTTTTAGGCGAAGGCTTTAAAAAAATCGGCACCTTAAAAATTTTTGAAGACAAGGTGTAAATAGTGGGCCGGTCTCAGCAAGATTTACCCAGTATCAACCGTGCAGAGCTATGGAAAATCATGGATGAAAACGGCTTTCCTTGAAAGATGACTAGACTAATCGAAGCGACGATGGACGTTGTGCCAAACTCCGTGATGGTTTCGGGTAAACTATCCAGTGCATTCGGATCTCGCCGGGGGGTGGGGTCTGCGAAAAGGTGACGGACTCTCATGCCTAATATTCAACATCGCTCTGGAAGGTGTAATGCGACGAGCTGGAATCAAAAGGTGGAGTATGAGGCATGTAATTCGCTCAAGCAGGATCTTCAATACTTGGTGTTTTCAAGCAACGCGTCACGGTGTGCAGGAGAGCGGTGTCTGGCGGTAAAGGATCAACTCTAACTTGGATAAATAAATAACTATCATATGTAACACATGAGTAACAAATAAACCAATTTTGACTTATTGGAAAAATATGAGTGGCTACACTTGATAGCAAATCGATTGCCCTGAAATCAAAAAATACTATCATTGTGGAAGTAAAGTGGCAGTCGCGGGAAACGAACAAATGTTCAGACTAAATGGCGAGTCAATTCACGGGAAGAGCATCGCTCATGCGGGTTCGATTATCCCAATTTTGCGCTGCCGGAGCACAATTGCAAAACCGAAAAAAGCCTTTCCGTCCGCTCGATCTGTATCTGGTACCTACGACGGCAGGGCAATACTCGGTACAAAAGACCTGCTAAACTGACTCGGTTCTCGAGAACAAATAGTTATTCCCCCAGAGAGTGCAGGCAGACAGAGGTTTGCGAAGAGCCGGGGAAAAATAGCACAACTCCACTCCACACACAAAAAACTGTGTTTCATTATTATTTTTCCGCAATCATGGCAATGGAAAGCGCCCGACATGCCGAGGCTTTTTCCTCGTTCGTCCTGGAATTGAAAAAAATCTATTGTTGTAATCGTTTCGCTTAAAAATGACAGCAGGGAAAATAACCGGAACGAAACGGCTGCTGGTGCCACCGTCCGTCCGTCCGTGGCTGGCTTCCACCAACTAATCAATGGAAAGCGATTGTCGGTTTTCCACTTGTCGGGTATTTTTCCCGATAAAGTTGACCAATCTCGGAACGGGTGAAACAAGCCAATTGTGGGACCATTCCCCTGTCAAACTACAACTGCATGTAACATCGATAACCGTGTCCTAATTACTGAACCATTAAGCGATTAGGCGATTGTGTTCGTCAGCTTCGGGATTACACCACCTTGAATCGGTTCACAAAATCGATAACGGGCACCTATAGGTGAAACTCTACACTCGCTCGACTCGGTAAGCGGAATGACTGCATTCAACTGTGCTAATGTAAAATCCACTGAAGTGTAACAGAAGAATGGGGAAGCAATTGGTGACATCACATTTTAGAAAAAAAGGTAAGCGGAAAAGGTGCTTAAGTAGATTCAATTACCAGCAATTTTCCATGGTAAAGTAAAGTGAGTGTAAACCGTGACAAATGTTCTCCAGTTACCTATCTACCTACGTGTTGTTGTGCGTGTGGATATTGAACAGCCGAAGGATCAACGCAGAAAGGAGGCTCTATTTGGAAAACACAGTGACGGGTAACGTCGATAATCGCATTAAAATCAACTTTGTATTCACGTCTGTGGGATTTTGTGTGAACCGTTTTCTTCATTCGTTGAATCGTTCGTACTGCAAAGGACAATCAACTGTTCAATCAATAAACAGTGCTTAGACAGATAAGGTACACATAGTCTGGTATGCATCAAATTTGGTTTGTAGCAAACAAAGCTTGAGTAACTCTTTGACCCTCGAGTGATCGCGCTGTTATATTTTGTACAACACGTTGAAAAAATCTCGCTTTTTATACTCTGGATTAGCGTGCTGGCAAACCATCATTTACAACATTTGTAAAGCAGTATACTAAAATAATTATTTATGTAACGAGTTGCAAAATAGTTATTTATGCAACAAGTTGCAAAATGATGATTTTTTCAGCACGAGTCGTACATTTATCCAACGAGGCTTGCCGAGTTGGATAAATACGACGAGTGCTGAAAAAATCGAGTTTTGCAACGAGTTGCATACAACATTTTTTGCAATTATGAAAAATACCCTTGAGTACGATCATTTCTGACTGCCACACATGCCTCAAGCGAGAAACCACGTGCAAACATCCATGCGCACCAACCGTTTTTTTTAATCAGGTAGGCTGTGTTCATAAATATCACAGGACTCGGAGTTGCGTCAAAAACGAGCGTTGTTTGCTGCTGCTGGTTTTCACACTACGTCTCTTTGGCTGACCAAATCAGAATTGCAATCACTTCTATCAGATTCAGTCTGCTAAAACGATATAGAATCAGCCGTCGAATCGGCATAAAAGTACGGAAGGCCATTGGCGTTTCGGAAAAACTTGTGAAAAGTGTACACTTGTAAAAGTGCCGAAAAGTAGTACTTTTCGGCACCTTTAAAGGTGCTGAAAAGTACTACTTTTCGGCACTCTTATACTAGTGAAGAAAAGTAGGCCATTTCGGCAAAATTTCGGTGATTGAAAAGTTTAATCTTATGTCACATAATTGCAAAAAGTTATTTTTTTTTTCAGCACGAGTCTTAGGTACATTTATCCAACAAGCTTTCTGGAAAAAAAAATCGAGTTTTGAAACGAGTTCCATACAAAATTTTATGCAATGATTTTTTTTTTCATTATACAACTCATATATGAGTTGCATAATGCTCATAATGCAACACAAATGAATTCCAAATCAGATGCATAATGAACCAGTTCGAAAAAATTGGCCATTATGATACCAAAAACAGTTATATAAAACAAAAATTATGATACTGAATTGCATAATAGTTATTTATGCAACAAGTTGCAAAATGATGTTTTTTTTTCAGCACGAATTGTACATTTATCCAACGTGGCTTCCCAAGCTGGATAAATGCAACGAGTGCTGAGAAAAATCGAGTTTTGTAACGAGTTTCATACTAAGTTTTTTTTTAATTACGATTACCACCTTTACTTGCTACACGAACACATTATGAGAAAACAGGCAAGCAGGCTTCCACGTGCATTAGCCTGTAGTAATCTGATCAAGTAGGCGTTTCGGTAGGCCGACAAACCAGGACAGACCGAGATCCGAGATGAGTGTTACAAATTTTCAAGCTTCCGTCCAGTTCGGTCTGGAACTTTGCTTTCAAGTTTTACACGAATTAACACCATAAATGAACTGCAGGACGTGTCTGAGCATGAAAGGAATATACTTCCGGCAGACTCATCTAATTTACAGTGAAAAATGGTGTGAAAAATCATCAAATTGGCTATTCAAACAACAGTGCTGAAAAGTATTAGGCCGAAAAGACTTTTCGCAACGTAATTACAAAATAGTTATTTATGCAACAAGTTGCAAAATGATGATTTTTTCAGCACGAGTTGTACATTTATCCAACGAGGCTTGCCGAGGCTTGCTGCGTGAAAAAACAGAACTCAGTGCACACGAAGAGTGTACAAAGGGGTCAGTGTTGTTTGAGCATTTGGTGAACCAAAAGCATGCCAGTGGATCCGAAGCCCGCTAATCCTTTGAAATAAGAGACAAGCAGACGTAACATTGATAAAATATCCATCCCATATATCTTAGGGTCCTAATTACTTGCAGTGTTGGTGTGCTTGGTACTATTCTTAGGCTGGTCAAGGACTTACAGTTGATGGATAGATTGATTCGAAATTCCACCAACATGCGGCGCTAATGAGCTAAAAAAAAATTTTTTTTTATATATCAGGATCCTTTTTACCTACTTAGAAAGATAGTTTCTTCGGAAAAGCTGTGTGGTAAGTCGAGGGCTTCTAGTTTATTTATCATTTGATGCGAAATTGCTTAACTATGAAGCACTAATTACAAATTTGCAGAAGCTTGCAAATGATTGAAATGTTTAAAAATAAGTTCAACAAGCTGTAACTTATTTCCCTTTGGACTTATTTTGGACGAGTCAAATAGTAATCAAATACCAATATACTAGTTACTCATGTACAAAATTTTATTTAACCCTCGAGCAGTCGCGTCTTTGACTACCTGCAGCGACGCCGCGCTCACGCTGTGTTCAACAAGCGTGCATTTTTCATGGTGGGTGTACTCAGTACACGACGCGACCGCTCCCGGGTTAATTTGGTTCACTTAACCCTAAGATAGAGTAGTTTAATGAGCGGCAGGAAAGCTTAAAGTATTTTACTAGAAACGCTCCAACTTCGTGAAGACTTAACCAATCAAGGTCAAATTTCTACCTCTTGTAGCTATCTAGTTGAGGAAATGGCGGTCGAAATTTGAGAATTTTCGGTACACTTTATGAAAAGTTACAGCTTTTGAAATTTGTTTAGCTAATTATTAAAATGTGCATGCTTTCAAAAATTTGAAACTAGCGCCGCCTAGCTGCAGAAACCTGAACCAAATGGTAATTAATCTGAAAGCCCTTGATCTACCAAACAATATTGCCGAAGACATCTTTCTAAAAAATCAGAATGCTGAGATATATGAAATTAAAAATTTGTTTCCTCTCTAGCGCCGCCTAGCGGTGAAATCACGAATCATACAGCCAGTCAGAATAATTACCGTTTGGTTCGAGTTTCTGGAACAACGACCTCTGGCATTTTTCGCTTTGAACTCTAATAAAATACCCAGGGGCTCCATCTAACTATTTACAGTAGCAAAAGATGCTGCATGAGGCGGATGGTAGTTAATGGGTTCGTCCCATATAATCAGCGCACAATCACTTAAATTCCGCGCGCTTTAAATTAGGTAAACTTTGCAAAAGTGGAAAATCATCGTTTTCCACGCTTTTCAATCGAATATTTCTAGTCATTTTCGGGCTTTATCGGCTCTGTTGAAGTAGTGTAGTGACAGCCCCCTGCTAGGATAATAGAAAGATAGCGATGCCAACCCTCTGGTCATATGGCAGTTGTTTGTATGAGTCTATGTATGTGTGTAAATGAGATGGACAGCTGACGAAGCATAAATGCTAATGCATATTTGTTTATATTTTTAGTCCGTACTACTCCGTAACTGTGGACGTAAGACGTAAGACGTGGATGAAACTGAGGTCGATCGGTTGTTCTTGTCCGCTGCGCTGAGATGCCCAACAGGTAATGGGCTCAGGTATCGCGAAGAAAGTGTTCTGGAAAAGTGTCTGTTCGAAGATACATTTTTTGATCAAGTTGCGTTGAATAACGATTCGAGTTTATTGAATCCCTCCTGCGGTGGATACGATTGCTGCTATCTTGCTAGTTATAATTTGGAGCAACCAGTGGTTTTGGGAGCAGTATACTTGGTTGCGGGAAGAAGTAGTGTTACGGACCTAGGTGCGGACGTAAGTTACGGATGTGTAAAAGTCGAAAGTGACCGAGAAAGAGTGGCCATCGCATTGTTTGTGCTGAAACTGTTTTGTGACGGACATCAAGTGAGCTTGTATGGACAATGATTGACTGGAACGCGCGCTTGTGTGAAAAGCGATTGAACAGTTTGGAAGACCGCTGCACAGTGGTCCTAAAGTATGATTTTGTGTGCCCAAAAGTCGAGAAATGGCAGAAGCAAAAGTGGCACTCGATCGATTGAATGATGTGAACTGGTCGACGTGGAGGTTCCGAATGGAACTATTGCTGATGCGGAAAGATTTGTGGACGATTGTCAAGGATCCCAAGCCAGATCCAATGGACGTGACAACAGCCTGGAATAGGAAATATGAGAAGGCACGAGCTTTGATCGGTTTGGCGCTTGAGGACAATCAGTTGGTCTACATTATGGAAGCTGCAACGGTGAAGGATATGTTGGAGAAGCTCAGGAGCTACCATGAGCGGGGATCACTGTCGAACAAGATCCATGTTCGTCGGCGACTTTGTTCGATGCGATTGAAGGAAGGCGGAAGCATGTCGGACCATCTTACGGAGGCCTCGGAGTTGGTCCATCGTCTGGCCAGGATGGGCGAAACGCTCAAAGAACATCTGGTTGTAGCGATTCTACTATCCAGTCTGCCGGAGTCGTACAACCCGCTTGTGACAGCCTTGGAAGGCCGCCCGGAAGACGATCTGAAGTTGGAATACATTAAAGGGGCTGTTCATAAACCACGTAGACTTTTTGGGGGGTTGGGGGGGGGGGGGGGGGGTGGAAGGGTCTGGCCAAAGTCTGCGCTCCTTACAAATTTCAAAATTTTTATATGGCCAAAAGTCTACGAGGGGAAGGGGGGGTCTGAGATTGCCAAATTTTGGTCTACGTGGTTCATGAACAGCCCCAAAGGGAAACTTTTGGATGACTGGCGAAGAAGAAGTGAAGATCAAACAGAGAAGAGCGTCCTTGAAAAGGCCATGAAATCTACAGTGGAAGGTGAAAAGCGGAAGAATTTTGTTCGAAAGTGCTACTACTGTGGACGTGAAGGCCATTTCCAAAGAAACTCCCGTTTTGTTGGAGGAAGTGAAGGCTAGTCTAGAGAAACAAGATGAAGTAAAAACGATGACTGCAAGGCATTCGCATCCGGAAAGCGAAGGTGAAGATCGTGGAATATGTAGACTTCGAGGAGTAAGGAATCTGCCACAGAAGGATGGATTGTTGATACAGGGTGTACGAAGCACATGACTAATTCGACAGATGATCTCGGTTGGTGGAATCCATGTTCTAAAGAAGTGTTGTTAGCAGCCGGGAAAACAGTGAAAGCGAAAGGAAGCGGAAAAGGAAGGATTGCCCCAATCGGAATGAATGGTGAGAAAATTGGTGTGACACTAAAAGAACTCCTGTACGTGCCTGGATTATCCAGGAAGGTGCTATCGGTCAGTCGGATTACGGAAGACGGTTATACTGTTGTCTTTGGCCAGAAAGACTTCCGAATTATGGATGGAGCAATGGTGCTTGTTGTAGGTAAAAAGATTGTTGGTCTATACTATCTGCAGTAGAAAGTTACAAGATTGAGATAAGCTTTGAACCAGAAGGAGTTAATGATGTGTTAGTAGTCTGGAGGCTGCACTAAGTAGGAGTGTTGGAGTAGTGTAGTGACAACCCCCTGCTAGGATAATAGAAAGATAGCGATGTCAACCCCCTGGTCATATGACAGTTGTTTGTACAAGTCTATGTATGTGTGTGTGTGTGTTGTGTGAATGAGATAGACGGCTGACGAAGCATAAATGCTAATGCATATTTGTTTAGCTCCAAACTTGGAGGAATGTGAAAACGACTCATCTAACTAACAAAAATCGGAGAGTTCGAAACCAGGCTACTTCGGAGAAATGATGCCATTGAGTTCCCAATGTTCTTACAAATCGGAACCAGAAAGATTGAAGTGCTCCTCTTTTTCCATAAGCGTAACAAGGTCATAGGTGTAGGGGGGTATGCAATTTTCACGTAGATATATAGCTTTATACTGCAGAACTGCTTCATTTGCCTGATTCACATGATTTTTTTTCGGAATGGATTTTTCTGGAGGGGGCCAGCCCCCTCTGGCCACCCTTATTCACGCCAAAGCGAGTCCACCGTAATTCACCAAAATATTTTTTCATCGTTTCAGACGTGCCTATCTTTGGTGCAACAAGTTTTTCTGCCCATTAACAATACGTGAAAAACCACGACACAACTGTGGCGCCGTCCATAAATTACGCAACACTCTAGGGAAAGGGGGAGTACGGCCGTGCGGTACGGTCCATACAAAAAAATGTAGGATTTTCATACAAAAAAACGTAACGGTGTGGGGAAGGGGATATTAAAAGATGTCGATTATAGTGTTACGTAATAAAAGGATGCTGTCTACGTAGTTAGATAACATCAACACCGAAGAAAAGGATGTTGTACCTGCGTTGGATGTAGCTGTAGTCCAGGTATCAAATCATGCCTTATTATTATTATTATTATCTTTATTAACGAGATTTTCAGCCCAGGGCTGGTTCATCTCGGTAAAAATAGTAATTGTTTGACGTAGTCTAGTACAGAGTGTTGATGTTACAAAGATGAGTTTACAATAATACTGTCAGATGTTTTGGGTTATTCGTAGTTGATTTTCATGTTATCCTGCTCGTTATCCGGGATCCTTGCCTTGGTCGTTGATAGATGCTGAGAAGAGGTATTCCAGGTATCCGTTTCGTTTTCCGTTGTAGTGCCAAATGTCAATTACCCATTTTTTTTTTTTTTTTTTTTTTTTTTTTTTTTTTTTTTTTTTTTTTTTTTTTTTTTTTTGCCGTAGTGCATGCCCCATGCCGGGGTGCACCCGACATCGTTGCGTAGGGAGCTATTAAAGAGATAGTAAAAAGGAGTCAAATTAGTGCAAATAAACCTGAATCTTTAAGGAAACCGATAAGAGCAGCTTCACTTGCCTCGTCGTTTTGGAGCACATCGGTAATGCAGCCCAGTTTATAGAATCTCCTGAGGTTCTCAAAAATAGGACACTCGCAAAGGATGTGCTCTACTGTATTACGAGCGTCGCAGGTTTCGCACGTTTGGCGAAATGTTGAGTGCCCGGTAAAGTTGTGTGATACCTTTGTGTGCCCGGTACGAAGTCTTGAAAGTACAGTCTGTTCCTTCCAGTTGCATCTGTCTTCCCAAACTTCCGTGTTTCCTTTGATTTTCCTTAGGAATAAGGACCGGCTGGTCCTCCATTCCTCAGCCCATGCATCGTGAATGACCTGGCTGGTCCATAATTTGACGTCCGCCCCAGGAACCTTCCTGTATAGGCGACGGCTTGTCCGACCCCGATTAGCAAGTTTGTCAGCTTGTTCGTTACCGGTTATTCCTGTGTGACCCGGAATCCATGTCAATGTTATGTTTCGGTTTCTATCGTTTAAAAAGTTTTGTATAGCTTGGATCCAGGGGTGCTTTGCGTTTGGAGATTCCAGAGCCTGCAGGACACTAGCTGAATCCGTAGCAACTAATATGGGTTTGTCACTTGGTCTCATTATTGCCTTGAAAAGTGCAGCAGCCTCAGCAGAAAACACGGAACATTGTTTAGGTAGACTGTAGTGGGCTTCCCAGGTAGATCCAAAGACACCTACTCCTACTGCACCTGCTGCCTTGGAACCGTCGGAGTACCGGATATCAGCGTTCGAATAATATTTTCTAATTCTTTCATTGAAATGTGTCCTCACTTGCATTGGGATTGCACCCTTTCGAAATTTAGACTTCATGGCCATGTCGAGTACGAGTTTTCCGGCCTTCCAGCTTCGAGGCCCAACACGATGGACTCTAGCCACCGGGGGAAGCGTGGAACTGGCCACGTTATTCAGGGCGCGGTTGGCCTGCTCAGCGAGAAAGCTAACTTGCCCACCACTTTTTGCTTTTTCAAGGTAGCTAATGGCTCTGTGGCATAATGCTAGTGTAACCCTGTGTCGAAACGGAAGAACGCCGGTTTCTACACATGCAGAGGAAGCGGGTGTGGAGGGGAGTAGCCCTGATAGTGCCCTAACAGTGTTGTTGTATGTTGGAGATAGTATGCAAACAAGATTTTCCAATTCCTTACAGGTGATTTCAATGCCGTAAAATAATTTACTATTAATAATGGCCTCGGCTACGCGACGGCGAGTCGCCCTATTACTTCTGGTTCGTCGGTTCGCTATATTGCGGATCATGCTAACTCTGTTTTTACAGGCCTCCTTGACTTTCGCAAAATGGTCACAGAAAGTCAAGTATCGATCAATGGTAATACCTAGAACTCTAATGCTTTTTTTAGTTGGAATTGGGGAGTTATTAATTTTAATTGGATCCTTTGGTGGGACGTGTCTTGATTTGCATACATGGAGTCTGGCACACTTCTCCGCCGAAATATCGAAACCAGTTTCCCGTGCCCATTTGGCGACAGCAGTGACCGCTGCTTGCAATTTGCGTCTAGTGCTTCTGGGGTGTGGCCCGGTGACGATCAGCAGTATATCATCAGCGTACACGAGGATAAATACCCCTTTGGGAAGAACCAAGAAAACACCGCTCATCGATACAAGAAAGAGGGTGACTGCAATTACCGACCCTTGTGGGACGCCGGTCTCCTCTGTAAATGAGTTTGATTTATGGTTTCCTATAAGAACCTGCGCAGTCCGTCCATTTAGGAAGTTTTTTACGAACGTGAGTAAGTTCCCGGTAATACCCCAGCTGACTAATTTGTTCAGTACGCCGGGTGTCCATGCCCTGTTATAGGCTTTGGCCAAATCCAATGATGCCATCTCGATATGGAGTCCTTCTTTGATAGCGTCGTCGAGTATTTGACCAAGAGATGCCATGTATGATCCGGTCCCATAGCCAGGCCGAAACGCATGTTGTCGGCAATCTAATTTTCGGTGTTCTTCGAGGAAATCTATGAGCCGTCTGTTAACCATTCTTTCCATTAACTTCGCTATGCAGCTAGTTAACGCGATTGGCCGATAGTTGCTGACAATATTGGAGGAACTAGAGTTCTTGGGAATGGGTACTACGTAACTGTGCTTCCAGAGTTCAGGGATAGTACCGGACATCCATTCTTGATTGATCATTGTGAGCAGACTAGTTCTTCCACTTAGAGGGAGGTTCTTGAGCATCGGATAGCCGATCTCATCAGGACCTGCCGATTTACCATTGGCCTTTTTTAGAGCATACTCCAATTCTCCCAAGGTGAATGGTAGATTAAAGGCTTGCCCTTTATCAGGTGGAACTGGGAATTGATGTATCGCTAATTCAGGAGATGGGTGCTGTTTAAGGAAAGTACTGGGGTATCGCTGAAACGAGGATATGCAATAAAAATATTTCGCTAGGGCTTCTGCGATGAGGTGTGGGTCTCTTGTAGTCGTTCCATCTATTTCGATAGACATTCCTTTGTGGCGTCTTTTTCCTAGCAGACTATTTATTCGACGCCATAGCTCCGACGATGATTGGTTCTCATTAATGCTGTCCAGAAAATTGGTCCACGATTTCTCTTTTGCTTCACGGAGCAACTGCCTACACGAATTGCGAGCCGCTTGGTAGTTTTTAAGGGCAAGGATCCTATCCGGATGGTCTTCTGGTAGTTTTTTCTTCAATCGCTGAATATCTCGCAGACACTTTCTTCTGGCTTTTACCGCACTTCGAGTGTCCTTGTTCCACCAGTAAAGTGCACGACGCCCAGGAGTAGCACTAGTTCTTGGAATACTGTTAGATGCTGCATTGTAGATCAGATTGGTAAGATCTGAGATTGATGTCGGTGATGTTTTATCCATTTCTTCAACGAGGGCTTCTTGAAACCCGGTCCAGTCAGCTTGATCATATAGCCAACGAGGCCGTCGGGTTGTCTCTGGACTAGCAGTATTTTCACACGTTATGCGGATCGGTACGTGATCGCTTCCTCGGAAGTCAGTGTCCACGGACCATAAAAATCGGTTTGTAATGGATGCCGACACTAGAGAAATGTCAATTGCAGATTCTGATTGACCACGAAAAAATGTAGGTGAGCCGTCGTTGAGTATGGTGAGGTTTCGGTTGCTCGCGATGTTAGCAATGGTAGAGCCTCGCGTGTCATTTGCGCGGCTGCCCCATGCTCGATGGTGACCGTTGATGTCGCCTAAGATCACCATTGGATCAGGGATTTGATTCAAAATCGCTTCAAATTCATTCTCCAGGTTCGGCAGTCTCCCGTTCGGCAAGTAAACCGAGACTACCGAGATAGGAAAGGGCCATGACAGACGAATAGCAACTATTGGCAGATTAGTATCGATATCGATCTCATCAACCATCAATTCGGCAAGAACACCGATAGCTACTGAGTGGTATATATTGGGTCCACATTTGGAGAACCACTGGTATTTCTTACCAAGTGTATTATTCATAATGCTGGGTGATGCTCGATGCGTTTCTTGTAATGCTAACACCACGGGTTCCATGGAATGAACCAGCATCTCGAGGTCCGGAAGTTTATGGAAATACCCATTGATATTCCACTGTACAGCAAAAGTGGAGGCAGTGTTACGTTGTTGAGAGTGAGCCGAACGAGATAGAGCTCCACCAGTGGCAGGTGGCAGCGTACCACCCACCAAAGGCGGAGTTGTCCCGACGGGAGGAAAAATAACGGGGAGGCTGTGTGGAGGTTTATGTTGTTGATCCATGTGGGACTTACCGCCCGGGTTTAGGTGCCCGGGGTGCCCAGGATTGGAACATGCTGGAGTTCCTTTTGAAACAAACTGATCGTGGAATGGCAAAGTGGAAGCTTTGTTGTACTTACCGCCTGTTTTTTGTTTGGAAGATGATCCTGTTCGTTGTTTAGAAGTAGTTTGGAGTCGGCAGTCCTTGGATGTGCCGGGAATGATCAAGAGAGTATGGCCATAGCGTGCCATGTGTAGAGCATCGTAGGTTGTCGCGTTGCTTGCTTCCACTTCGGTGAGAGGGTTAAAGAAGGGTTGATCTGATGTTGGTGTATTGCTTCGGTTTTTGGATGTGATGGGAATTCGGCAGCTTCTAAATGGGTTCCTTCTATTGACTGGTTTGACATCAATGTTGATTCCCGCGTTGTCCTTAGGGGAATAGGACGAATGTCCCTTTTGCGTCCCTCTTCCAACTCTGGTCGGGTGCCAAAGGTTGTCCGCCGGTTCCGGTATGGCCAGAACTTCCGCACCGGCGGGGCTCTGACTGCCCGGACAGTGTGTTGGGAATTCCGAGGTATAGGCGCAGTGTCCCTTATGCGTCTCGGTGACAACAGTTACACCAGGATGTCGGGGGTTGTCCATCAGTTCCGGTAGGGGTGTAACGTCCGCACTGATGGGGCCCCGGCTATCCATGGCCCCTGTTGTCGTCGTATTCTTCAGTGCTTCGTTCAGGTCGGTTATTGGCTGCGTAGAAATGGTAACGGATTGCTCAGTCGACTCCTTTGTTGTTTTTAGCGCGACACTAGGTTGTGGTGTGAAGATGTTGGAAAAGGTATGGTCTCACGTGGTATTGGTCTTGTTGTGAAGGACTGAGCGTTATCAAGAGAGTCTTATTTCTTCTTTTTCACAGCTCCACCTTTGCCTTTGCGAACATTAGATGTCCTTTTTGACTTAGGCGAGCCAGTTGAAGATTCGCCACTGGAATTTCTATTTTCGTGTGTTCGTTTGCTGGGATTCGAGTTGTCTGTTAATTTCGAGCAGAGGCTCTGATTAGAGTCGGCGGATTTCATACTTGTGTCTGTCTCGTGTCCTGATTCGTTTGTAGTGCTGGGTTTTGTAGTCGCTGGTATTTTTCGAACTTTTGGTGGTGCTTCATTGTTGCCCATACTGGTAAACCATTCGTCAATCTGCTTTGCATTCTTAGGATTTAGATGCGAGTTCTCACGGCTGACTGTTTCGTCGGATATTTCAGATTCCGGAATCGAGAAGGCTGAGGGATTGGAGTCGGAATCAACAGCACGTAGCTTCGCTAGTTCCTTAGCTTGTGCTTCTATTATTTCGTCCTTCTTCATTAGGGCTTTTTCGAGACGACTCACCATAGCGGAAAGTTCTGCGACTTGGCGAACTAGGTCGTCAATGGTGCCATGTTTTTTCGACGTCTCCATCCGATCGTTGATAGTGTTACTCTTCAGCTTGCGTTCCATTTCCTCCATTCGTCTATCCTTCAACTTGGCATCCTCCAGCAGTTGCTTTATGATAGATCTCAGCTCAGTGTTTTCGGCATCCTTGCTGGCGTTCACTACGCCACTGTATGCGGTGCTGCTGCTGCCGGCAGCCGAACGAGCTTCGTAGATCTTACGGGCCTGTGGGTACGATATGCCTTCGTCCACGCGGATATGCTGAATATCGACTTCTCGAAGGTAAGTTGCACACCTTCGGCTAGAAACAGGATGATCCCCACTTTTGCAATGCTTGCAGAATGGATCCTCTGTGCATGCTGGTCTTTCGTTTTGCGTAGCCATCGGGGGATTCTCGCCGGGGAGGGTCGAGGAGTTGGTGGGTCGGTCCTCAGGGTGAGTTTTACTACAACGACCACAAGTTCGAAACTGCTGAGGACACCGTTTGCCCGTGTGCCCGTATTCCCAACAATGGAAACATAACATTGGGGACGGATAGTAGTTCCTTGTTCTGCATCGGCTCCATCCGAAATCAATATGGGGCGGAATAACAGTACCGGCGATTGTTAAAATGATCGTTGGAGTGTTCTCCCATGCTCCGTTCGGGATTTTCCGCTTGATTCGTCGAATTTCTTTGACACCTTGGGAAGCGAGTTGGGACTTAAGATAGTCATCTGTTAGACCAACCGAATCGATGTTTGAGACTACGCATTTACGTTGGTTCAGCTGATCGTGTTCCTTAATCTCAATGGCCGTGCCGTCGTTCAGGGTTTTCATCTTCAGCAGTCGATTAAACTGAGCTTGATTTCGTACTTTCAGTACATAGGCGATGCCCCGGTTTTCCTTATAAGCTCCTTCGATTGGTCCTCCAAGATACTTTTCCACCGATAGCCGTAGTAGAAATGGGTCTTGTGGAATAGCACCAGAGACTGCTTGCATCTTCAGAAACTGAAGAGGACCGGCAGTACCGTCACGATCCATGAAATCCGGATAGCGTGGTCCTGTGTACTCACCATTAACACGGTTTGATGGGCTTCCACTTTTTCCTACGGGGCCCCCAGGATCCCCCGGAAGAGGCGGGAAGCCGTAAGCCAGCTCCATGCTGGCTTGCCGGCGAAAGGAAAGTAAACTTCTCGGGTTGTATTTCCTACGCTGATTTGTCCCTTAATGATACGAGATTTCGAGAGGAACACTACTAAAACACTTTGTTTAGATTACTTGCTAACGTCACAGATACCGTTTCCTCACTTTTAGCACGTGCTTTGCCGACCTAACCTCACTCCTTTGTGGGCCCAATGCGGAACCCTAACGACCGATAATATATCGCTGACGCACGAGAGTGGTTCGATAAAACGGAGAGAACGCGAAGAGAATGCGACCGTTTACGAACGCAGTCTGCTGTCAACTCCTAAAATCATGCCTTAATTTTGGCAGCCATCTCAAAACATTATTCAAGCAAAAATGTATAAGAATCATCAATCTTCCCAATTGTATGAACTCAAAACCTCTACAATGTCCAAAAGGTCCTCCATCGCGCAGGTGTCAATCACAGAAACCGCAACCGCGACGAGTGTCCTCACCTTAAAATTTATCGTTCCAGCAGCGCTGCGAGCAAGTGGATCGATGTGTTCCACCAAACCGGTATCGATTAATTTTCAAATGAGTTCTGTTATTGTTGTTTCAAAGGTAGCTAGCTGGCTAGTAGATATAGATAGAAGCTGCCTGCCGACGGCACACTGGGGCAGGATTGAAAATACACGGAAAAAACCTCTAGCTCGTCGAGATGTCGAGATACGCACTTGGTGTCTTCAGAGAAAATATTTCTATGAACAAGGTCAATATTCTGAACGGTAGCATATTTTTCTTACGTTATTCGCATAAAAGTCCTATAAGTCATTTTGGCCATCTTTCATTTTAGCGGTATGGTGTCTTCGGCAAAGTTGTTCGGCTATTTATGCTAAAAAGTTTGCCGAAGACGTCAAATTTCCAACGCCTACTGTTCTTGAGATATTAGTCGTTTTATAAAATACCTACCTAAAATCGAGTTTTTTCATTAAATTACGTTTGTAAACAAATTTAATGTCCGTTATCGAGTTATAATAATGAAAAATACTTAAATAAAACATATGCAAAATAAATTAGTAGGAAAATACATAATATGCATTGATTTTTCATAGAAAGTTCCTGAAAATCACGCAAAATGTATATAGGACGTTTTTGCAGTCGGGCAAGTTCGGGCAAGTTTTTTGATCGGCGATCACCTAAAAAATGCATAAGCTTTCATGTAAATCTTTTTCACCGACATGATAATTGATGATTTTTTTTTTAAATAGCGTTCAAAGTTTACTGTTTTGTGTGAATTAGTACAACATTTTTGTACATATTTTACCATGTTGTATGTTGCCAAGTGAACCATGAGAAGTATAAATGCAATCTAGTTACAGGTTTAGTCATATTTAAGCTCCAAACAAATTGTAAAACACAAAAATGTCCGAAACGCCAATAAAAGTGAGTTTTTAGATCATTGAACACACAAAAAATATGTCTATTAAATAAAATTATATAAGATAATGATAAAACCAAAGCTTAATGGCGTGTTTAGGACATTTTTGTGTTTTACAATTTGTTTGGAGCTTAAAAATGACTAAACCTGTAACTAGATTGCATTTATACTTCTCATGGTTCACTTTGCAACATACAATACGGTAAAATATGTGCAAAAATGTTGTACTAATTCACACAAAACAGTAAACTTTGAACGCTATTTAAAAAAAATCATCAAATATCATGTCGGTGAAAAAAAATTACATGAAAGCTTATGTATTTTTTAGGTGATCGCCGATGAAAAAACTTGCCCGAACTTGCCCGACTGCAAGAACGTCCTATATATGTTTTGCGTGATTTTCAGGAACTTTCTATGAAAAATCAATGCATATTTTGGTTTTTCCAACTAATTTATTTAACATATGTTTTATTTTAGTATTTTTCATTATTATAACTCGAAAACGGACATTAAATTTGTTTACAAACGTAATTTAATGAAAAAACTCGATTTTAGGTAGGTATTTTATAAAACGACTAATATCTCAAGAACAGTAGGCTTTGGAAATTTGTCGTCTTCGGCAAAACTTTTTAGCATAAATAGCCGAACAACTTTGCCGAAGACACCATACCGCTAAAATGAAAGATGGCCAAAATGACTTATAGGACTTTTATGCGAATAACGCAAGAAAAATATGCTACCGTTCAGAATATCGACCTTGTTCATAGAAATATTTTCTCTGAAGACACCAAGTGCGTATCTCGACATCTCGTCGGTTTTTTCCGTGTATTTTCAATCCTGCCCCAGTGTGGGACGCCGGCGCTGCGCCATCCCTCGATGATGATGTTATTCTAGGATCTCCGGCAACAAAGGGAAATCGCCGTTTTACGGTCGCTAGAATGAAGCACCACCCCCATCAGTCGTCGTTCAAGCCAACAGACAAACCGAGAGCAGTATGTGGTGAAGCCGAATGCACTTTCGCTCAATGGTTATCGATTGAAGCCAACGTGTAGGGGGAGATGGCGGGGTAAAAAGTCCCACTGCGGTAATCATAGACAACACTTGAAGGGAGGCCCAGCACCCGCCCTTCAAGAAAGGCTCGGCTGGTATATTACATTGCATATGACGCTGCTTAACCCGAACCACTGGGATGCAGGGCTGCCATTCCAAGAGCTGGTGTCTGAAACTCACGAGAGTTTCGTGGTCGTCAAGATAAACGAGGTCTTCTTTTATAGCTGTTATGCGCCTCCTCGGTGATCGACAGGGCAGTTCACCCAGATGCAAGACTGTATTATGGCGGATTTGATAGGGCGGCGTTAATAGTGAGTGTCTTCAATGCCTGGGCTATAGGTAAAACCACTTCACGCATCAGCTGGATCCGATCATGTTAGAAGCACTGGGCAAGCTCGCGTTGAGGTTCAAGAGGGTGAGTTCGACCTCCAAGAATTTTACTCCACTAGCGAAGGCAGATGATAATGGTGAAGACGAAACCGTATTCTTATTCGTCAGTCCAAGATGCGGTCGAATGTTTGCGAGATCTGGTTAGGGTATCAGATCACGTCGGACACTAAATCGCTACGTTTGGCCCTTGTTTTGAAAATCAACGGAATTATTTAAGATTGTTTCGCTGCATCCGCGCATTTTATTTACCTTTCTCTCTGTAGCAGCTCCATGCACATGTTCCACCTCACCTGATTGCAATTCCAATGTTGCACACACACATACACACACAAACCTTCTGCTAGACACACGATAAAGCGCAGAACGGTTCATTATCACTCCGGGTATATCCTATCGCTGAACAATATCGGATGCACCGAAGCAAAACGCGAAATGGAAATAGAGATATTGCAGAAGTGCGCGCTGCGCTGGTCCTCTCGGTAGCAGTATAGGAGCGTGTTCACATGCACATTGACAGTTAACAAATCACATGTTACATCGCATGTTTACGGTGGCTGAAACAGGATCGTAAAGCTTTTATTCTGGAAAATCCAGGGGGTGGGGTGTCGTTGGGGATTGAACAGGTGCGGCACGGTAGCGATGATGAAACATTGCACATCGATGCGACGTAGATCTAACATCATTTCCCGTAGGCTAACCGACGAACAGTGGGTTGGTTCCCAGTTGCACTATAAAGAAATTCAATTTGAAAGGCAAATTAAATGCATTAAAAACGACGAAACACTGAATGTAGTCATACGTGTATTATTTCCAGGATTTTCATCAGGGAGACCCACCGTGCAGCGCATAGCGCGCACGAATCCAGAGACCAGCAAAGCTTGCATATCTCATATTGATTCGGTGACAATTACATTTCCGTTTCCCTCGACAGGGGGAAGCTCGTTAACTCGTTGTTTAATCGATGTCGCAACTTCATCGATGCCCGGTGGCGATTTTGCACAGAACTGCGGCGGACTGGACGCGGCCGGCCGGCTGGCTAGTATCTATAGTGTGAGAGCACTGTTTAATGGATATTGGCCAGCATTAAAACAACAAAGCAGGCGATGACACACACCACCATTGCGTGTCGAGTCCTTTGGTGTTCACATAATGTCCGCCGGCGACGCTCTCTTATCCAGGGCCAACTAGACAGACCGGGAGATACCAGAAGACAGGCTCTGGCGTGGAACGCTTCCATGGTGATAGACAATATGTTGATGACGGTGAGTGACTACGACGACCAAATGGGATGATGATGATAGACGACGTGATAATGACAAAATGAGTAGCGACTGTGGAAGAGTGTTTTAAATCGATCACAATTAGCGATTAAATACGCCTCACCCGACGCCGGTTGATGGACGCCTGAGGATAAACACAGCTCGTAGGGATGGGGGCAATTGAATTCATGGGCCAAAGTAGGCGAGGCATTAGAAACACGATGGAAACTAGTACAAAGGCGCGAGGGTTTTTGATTTTCGATGCATGACATACTTCAATCAATAGATCAAAAGGACTATGGAAAAAAATACACACACAGGCGTTGCAGCATCGGATGGTGTAGTGCTGCATGCTTCTTGTCGTATTCGAAATCTACTACTATTATTAACAAAAACAAAATTCTAATTCTACGTCGACCGTACTTTGTAACACACGTCATAAAACTGAAGGGAAATTTTTATCGAACCGTTCGCTTCTTTTTCTTCCATCGAGTTCATTTCAGTATCTGTCATCAATACACACTCAACGTAAACTACGTAAAGGTGATTCGATTTTACTCATTACTATTCGTCTCGTATTCACTACATTCGCCTTCTTCTCTACTCTTGTGACGATAGAATGAAAAAAAAAACAGAAGTCATCATCATCATCATCATCATCATCATCATCATCATCATCATCATCATCATCATCATCATCATCATCATCATCATCATCATCATCATCATCATCATCATCATCATCATCATCATCATCATCATCATCATCATCATCATCATCATCATCATCATCATCATCATCATCATCATCATCATCATCATCATCATCATCATCATCATCATCATCATCATCATCATCATCATCATCATCATCATCATCATCATCATCATCATCATCATCATCATCATCATCATCATCATCATCATCATCATCATCATCATCATCATCATCATCATCATCATCATCATCATCATCATCATCATCATCATCATCATCATCATCATCATCATCATCATCATCATCATCATCATCATCATCATCATCATCATCATCATCATCATCATCATCATCATCATCATCATCATCATCATCATCATCATCATCATCATCATCATCATCATCATCATCATCATCATCATCATCATCATCATCATCATCATCATCATCATCATCATCATCATCATCATCATCATCATCATCATCATCATCATCATCATCATCATCATCATCATCATCATCATCATCATCATCATCATCATCATCATCATCATCATCATCATCATCATCATCATCATCATCATCATCATCATCATCATCATCATCATCATCATCATCATCATCATCATCATCATCATCATCATCATCATCATCATCATCATCATCATCATCATCATCATCATCATCATCATCATCATCATCATCATCATCATCATCATCATCATCATCATCATCATCATCATCATCATCATCATCATCATCATCATCATCATCATCATCATCATCATCATCATCATCATCATCATCATCATCATCATCATCATCATCATCATCATCATCATCATCATCATCATCATCATCATCATCATCATCATCATCATCATCATCATCATCATCATCATCATCATCATCATCATCATCATCATCATCATCATCATCATCATCATCATCATCATCATCATCATCATCATCATCATCATCATCATCATCATCATCATCATCATCATCATCATCATCATCATCATCATCATCATCATCATCATCATCATCATCATCATCATCATCATCATCATCATCATCATCATCATCATCATCATCATCATCATCATCATCATCATCATCATCATCATCATCATCATCATCATCATCATCATCATCATCATCATCATCATCATCATCATCATCATCATCATCATCATCATCATCATCATCATCATCATCATCATCATCATCATCATCATCATCATCATCATCATCATCATCATCATCATCATCATCATCATCATCATCATCATCATCATCATCATCATCATCATCATCATCATCATCATCATCATCATCATCATCATCATCATCATCATCATCATCATCATCATCATCATCATCATCATCATCATCATCATCATCATCATCATCATCATCATCATCATCATCATCATCATCATCATCATCATCATCATCATCATCATCATCATCATCATCATCATCATCATCATCATCATCATCATCATCATCATCATCATCATCATCATCATCATCATCATCATCATCATCATCATCATCATCATCATCATCATCATCATCATCATCATCATCATCATCATCATCATCATCATCATCATCATCATCATCATCATCATCATCATCATCATCATCATCATCATCATCATCATCATCATCATCATCATCATCATCATCATCATCATCATCATCATCATCATCATCATCATCATCATCATCATCATCATCATCATCATCATCATCATCATCATCATCATCATCATCATCATCATCATCATCATCATCATCATCATCATCATCATCATCATCATCATCATCATCATCATCATCATCATCATCATCATCATCATCATCATCATCATCATCATCATCATCATCATCATCATCATCATCATCATCATCATCATCATCATCATCATCATCATCATCATCATCATCATCATCATCATCATCATCATCATCATCATCATCATCATCATCATCATCATCATCATCATCATCATCATCATCATCATCATCATCATCATCATCATCATCATCATCATCATCATCATCATCATCATCATCATCATCATCATCATCATCATCATCATCATCATCATCATCATCATCATCATCATCATCATCATCATCATCATCATCATCATCATCATCATCATCATCATCATCATCATCATCATCATCATCAGCATCATCATCAGCATCATCAGCATCATCATCATCATCATCAGCATCATCATCATCATCATCAGCATCATCAGCATCATCATCAGCATCATCATCATCATCATCATCATCATCATCATCATCATCATCATCATCATCATCATCATCATCATCATCATCATCATCATCATCATCATCATCATCATCATCATCATCATCATCATCATCATCATCATCATCATCATCATCATCATCATCATCATCATCATCATCATCATCATCATCATCATCATCATCATCATCATCATCATCATCATCATCATCATCATCATCATCATCATCATCATCATCATCATCATCATCATCATCATCATCATCATCATCATCATCATCATCATCATCATCATCATCATCATCATCATCATCATCATCATCATCATCATCATCATCATCATCATCATCATCATCATCATCATCATCATCATCATCATCATCATCATCATCATCATCATCATCATCATCATCATCATCATCATCATCATCATCATCATCATCATCATCATCATCATCATCATCATCATCATCATCATCATCATCATCATCATCATCATCATCATCATCATCATCATCATCATCATCATCATCATCATCATCATCATCATCATCATCATCATCATCATCATCATCATCATCATCATCATCATCATCATCATCATCATCATCATCATCATCATCATCATCATCATCATCATCATCATCATCATCATCATCATCATCATCATCATCATCATCATCATCATCATCATCATCATCATCATCATCATCATCATCATCATCATCATCATCATCATCATCATCATCATCGCTTTCCCATCCGGCACTTCCACATTTGTTATTTCTGCTGGAGAAACTCTCTCCCTTCTGCTGGAGAAACTCTCTCCCCCAGCAGATCCGGTGGGAAACCTCGCTTTCCCATCCGGCACTTCCACATTTGTTATTTCTGCTGGAGAAACTCTCTCCCTCAGCAGATCCGGTGGGAAACCTCACTTTCCCATCCGGCGGAAGTGCTATTTCTGCTGGAGAAACTCTCTCCCCCAGCAGATCCGGTGGGAAACCTCGCTTTCCCATCCGGCACTTCCACATTTGTTATTTCTGCTGGAGAAACTCTCTCCCCCAGCAGATCCGGTGGGAAACCTCACTTTCCCATCCGGCGGAAGTGCTATTTCTGCTGGAGAAACTCTCTCCCCCAGCAGATCCGGTGGGAAACCTCGCTTTCCCATCCGGCACTTCCACATTTGTTATTTCTGCTGGAGAAACTCTCTCCTCCAGCAGATCCGATGGGAAACTTCACTCGATCACATTTCACTACCGATTGCGCCATGTCGTATTCGAAATCTACTACTATTATTAACAAAAACAAAATTCTAATTCTACGTCGACCGTACTTTGTAACACACGTCATAAAACTGAAGGGAAATTTTTATCGAACCGTTCGCTTCTTTTTCTTCCATCGAGTTCATTTCAGTATCTGTCATCAATACACACTCAACGTAAACTACGTAAAGGTGATTCGATTTTACTCATTACTATTCGTCTCGTATTCACTACACTTCTCTTAAAGGAAAAGGGAGTGAGAACAAGATACATTCGATTATGAAAGCTGTCTGTCCGCACTCATTGCTGATTGATTCTGCTTTCTTTTGAATGTTTTCACCATTCTCATGTTTCATTCAGAGAAAAAAAAAATCGAATGAAAACTGAAAAAGCGCAAATATAAAATTACTTTGAATTTCACAGTTGGATTTGTCAATACATACTCATAAGAATGTTTTTGTCGGGGATTCAGTGACGTAGTTGACTTCGCGTCCGCTTAATAAGCGACAGGACGGCTACAGGGTGGCTAAACTGGCACTGAACAAGAACATAATGGTGCGTAAGCAGACGTTCTTAAAAAATCTCTGCTTGGCAGCCTACACGATGACATGGGGTGATGCCTACAGGGTAGTCATAGCAAAAACAAAGGGCACGTCGGTACCTCCGGAGCGCTCTTCCAAAATGCTGCAGAAGATCGTGGAAACGTTCGGTACAC
This sequence comes from Aedes albopictus, assembly GCF_035046485.1. Taxonomy (NCBI): domain Eukaryota; kingdom Metazoa; phylum Arthropoda; class Insecta; order Diptera; family Culicidae; genus Aedes; species Aedes albopictus. The sequence continues at coordinate 166,421,202 of NC_085136.1, forward strand.
GCCACGACACACGATCATGGGCTCCCGTTCCCTACGGCTACACCGGCCACAGCCAGGTTTCCCCGGTGACAAAAGAGGGATTCATGGCGAAAGCAATGTCGCTTAATGTGAATAAAGCACCGGTCCAGATGTATTCCAACAGTATCCAATGAGGAGGCCATCGAGGCTCCCCCCGACAAGTTCAGAACGGCTATGAAAATGTGCCTGGATGTTGACAGATTAGTTCTACTTCCCAAATACGGGAGGACACCTGGCGACCTACCGGAAGGTGCTGAGCACTGTCGGTTCGACAGAAACGCGATCGGCACCTCTTGTTATATACAAGTTGAACGAGACCTCAGCGACTTTGGCAGCTGCATCCGAGATCAGTCGCATCTTCCCAGGTTTCTGTCTAGGTTTCCCAGGGAAAGAAACGTCGAAGGAGATTTGGGACGCACTGAAAGGGTACCACGAGTATTCGCCTCTTTCGAGCAAAATACACGTAATGCGCCAGATGTTTGCCACCAAGATGCCGGCGCTGTCGAGTCTGCCAAAATCGTTCGACAGTCTGGTCTTAAAGGTCGGCCGGACGTGGACCTTACGGTTGACTTCGTCAAGGGAAAGCTGCTGGACGAAGACCGGCGGCGTGCACAGGCAGGGATGGAAGAAGAAAAGGCGCTGGTGTATAGTGGACTCAGTGAAAAGAGTCGTAGTGAAAGTGACAAGAGAAGTGAAAAGAAGAAAGTAAAGCTGTGCTACTGTAAGATGGAAGGACATTTCCAGAAAGACTGCAGGAAATGGGCAGCGAACAAAAAGAACAAAGAAAACAGTGGCAACGCAAACATTGCCGCGGAGCCGGAAGAAAGTGTGGATTTGTGCCTGTTCTTCGGGAAAGCGGATGAAGCTTGGCTGTGGTATTTTGATTCCGGTGCCACTTTCCACATGTCAAACGACGCGCCGATCCTGAAGCAGCTGGACAAATCGAAGCTTTCGCCAATCTCGTTCGCCGATGGTTAATGCATCAGGTGTAGGGAGCAGCAGGTTTGTCACCGTGTATTAAGTTGGAGGTCGCATTAACGCTTCGCTGGACAACGTGTACCACGTACCATCACTTGCAACCAATCTTCAATCGATGAGTAAAATGACTGGTTTTGGGTTTGAAGTTGCATTCTATAAGAATGAGTGCAACTTCCTGAAAGGTGAAAAGGTGAGCGCAAAGGTAGTATCTATCATCTGAAGCGATTTTCGGAGAAAGTGATGCTAGCGAACTTGAATCACGGAGTCTTCTGAATACACCTGTGGCATCGTCGACTTAAGCATCGTGGCACGGAAGCGGTGCTGAAGATTCCTCGAAAGGGTGAAGTTCGTTTGTGGACCCTGCTGCGAGGGAAAGCTGAGCCGAGTGTCCCAAAAGTGTCAGGTTTGAGAGAATCTGCCGTGAGTGACCTGGTGCACACGGACTTGGGCGGACCCATGGAGGAGCCAACGGCGCGTGGCAGTCCATTATTCATAACGATGGTGGATGACTACAGCCGTTACATGGTTGTATACCTGCTGCATGCGAAGTCGGAGGCCGGGCACCGAATCCGAGAGTACTGCGGCATGATGAGGAACCAGTTTGGGCGCTATTCGAAGGTCATTACATATTAGTAAGTCGAATATATAAGTAAGTCGTTGCAGAAGTGTTTTGCAGATCACGGGATAGTTTATCAGCGGACGGCGCCGTACTTCCCGCAGCAAAATGGGATGGCCGAACGGAAAAATGGTACCTAGTTGAAATGAGAAGGTGGAAAATGTGTTCTGGGGCGAGGCGATTCGACTGCAAATTATCTGCAGAATCGCTTGCCATCGTCGTTGGTGGAGTCCACGCCTTACGAATTGTGGTATCGGTAGAAGCCGACGTGTGATCATCTACGAGCCTACGGGTCAGAAGCATTTGTTTACATCCCGAAGGAAAAGCGTCGAAGTCTTAACAAAAAGACGGAAAAGCTAGTGTTCGTTGGTTACGCAGAGAGGCAGAAGGCGAAAGGAGTTGTCATTAGCAGGGACGCAAATTCGACAAGGAGCGTGGTGTTCAAGAGGTGATCGAACAGGAGCCTTCCACGTCATGAAGAGTAGTGATAGTGTCACTTGCTCTAACCGCCCAAGGAAGTGAATGTGGATTTTGATGCCTGTGGTGATGACCGCAAAGCGACACTGGATAGTGCTTATGACGGTTTGGCGCATGAACCGTCGTTCCACGGTTTCCCTCTGGAAGGGGTGGCGCGCAGATCTGGACGTGTCAAAAAAGGGAAACCACGCGTCCAGTTGATTGAAGAGGTTTACGCGACAGGAACTGTATCAAAAGCAGTGGAACCAAGGAACCTGAAGGAGGCTTTATCCTGTGAAGTCCGTGCCAAATGGAGAGCAGCAAAGTTGAGCGAACTGAAATTGCACGCCGATAGGCGTGATATGATAGATTCATTTTTACTGAGCTGTGAAGTTTGACGTTGTAACTGCCGACTAGCTCCTCAGTAGGGGAGTCTTCCTGAGATTCCCTGAAACAATACCTCAGGGTCGGCATGTTTCTCGACCAGTTAATCGCGGGCAGGGAATCTTCGCACTGTCGTATAAAAAACTGACGTCAAGTTACCTTTACACACCTTTATTTCGGACACGTCCGATCTCTTCTTCACACTCTGGACTTTCGTTTTCCTATCGGGGCCCCTTCTACCTTCCACCTTTCACCACCAGCCCCCACCAAATCCTGTACGATGGCGGCATTACGTAGTAGCCTTCGAGATACTTATGGTGGCTACCGCGGATCCATCCGGTCATCAGGCTGCCAAGTGTATTGATGGACTCGGTTGACGTCGCGACATGAAGAAACTATCCAAAGTAGACCTACAGAACCGAAGTTCTGTCCAAAAACAGCGGGGTACTATAGTTTTCGAAACAAAATGTTAATGCCACGAAGGTTAGTAAAGGTTCCCCAGATTACCTGGTGCCCTTCTTTGTTCCATTCTCTTTCTGCACTTTTGTTCTTCTTCACTTTTTTGGTGGGTAATTTGCCACATGATACACTTCTTCAAACATTTGAGTTGACGGTTCCTTCGCTAGTGTTCTAGCATCATAGAGTGGAGTGCATTTAGGTCTCTGACCTACGGTGTTCGGGCAGTTACCCGAGACATTGTGCTGCAGCTATTGTGTCCGTTAACCCGTCCGTGTGCAGATCTCCTTCCATCTTGGTTTTCCTTATCGACACCCCTTTCAGGCTACCCTCTGGTGGTGGGTTTTGGAAACTGGTGGCGTAGTATGGTAGACAGTACAACAGTGCATCAATAAGAGAGGCAGTCGATAGAAGGATGCAAAGAATTAGAAAAAGGGCGGGCTAGGGATTGAACCCATGACCTTTTGCTTACGAATCAGAAGCGGTAGCCATGAGCCCACCAAGTCCACCTTATCGAGCCCCCATGAAACGATGACAAAAATACCATCAACGTTCAATATGATCTTTTGATTGATTTATGCTAGCAATTTAGTTTTTGTACAAAAGAAATAATGTTTACTACAGTACAATTATGTCGAGCATTTATGCTACAGTCAATTTGCTGCACAATGATTCAGATTAACATCGCACGCGTAATACGAATCCAAATAAATCAAATCTCTCCGAAGAAAAGACGCCTCTTTGTTGATGCCTGCTCGAATGATTGGATTTGCAATTCAATCAAATTTTTTCGGGAGCAATACCGAAAGCAAAGAAGAGCACTTTGAATAAAGAGCACACAAGGTGGGTAACGCCACCAGTACACAACAGTCAGTCAGGCAGGCAAGCAGTCAGGCAGCCAGCCACCAAAGCCAGCCAACAGCTAAAAGGGCAGATGGTTATCAAAAGAATCCCGCGTGGCGTTCTTTTCAATTTTCGCACACGCATTTCGCTTTGCAGCGTGGTGGGCATGGAAGACGGCGGCTGGCTGGCTCGCTCCTACACGCTGCTGCTCCTGTAGCGGCAATGAAAACGATGGTTTTATCGCTTTTTAATCAAAGCAAATGCGCTTCCAGCTCCAGTGCGGGGGAATGCCGGGCTAAATGGGTGCGGCGATTACTTCTTGCTTAAGCTAGATCTTGTTGAAAAATGTATAGTAGAATCAACTTAACGAAATGTTTGAACCAACAATTATGTATGGTTGCGTTAATTGCTTTACAGTGTTAAGGGTAATCAATCGAATTTTGATTTCCCCTTATTGACGATTGTTAAAACGGTCCTGTTTTGATCTATACTACAAAAATCGCCGAAGATTTTACTATCACGTCGTAATGATCAAAGGTGAAAATGAACATAGAGAGCCTCTCCTTCATATATGGGACACATTCAAATGTTCGACCAGCGCTGAATGAGAATATCCTCACGTGCCCATCATTCCCCACTGTCCCCTTGTGTATGTGGGTGATTTCGTAGATCAAGAAGGCAGAACGACTGGCGAGTGAGTGTATGAAGCACTTGCATTTGCCGAGATTGTATACGGCGCATTTCCGGGGTGGAGAGATGACAGACAAGTGACGGTTTAGCGATGATTAAAAGACGCTTTTGTAGTCGGTCGACCGACCTGTGTATACCACATACACACAAAGGGAACTTTGACTATACGCGCGCAAGTGACTGTCTGCAAGACTGAACTGCCACTGGCTACGAATGGGCACATTACAATGATTGACTTTGGGCCTTTGCGCTCCCACTGTGAGCAATAATCGTTGCACAATTCTGAGGGTTTGCCATTCTTTTGAAATCTATTGCTTGCACTACCTTGCCCACATACCTTAGAGATTGCAGTTTGGGGCTAATTTGGCCAGGACAGACTGAAGGCAGTAGTGGATGAGATATGAACAATATAGTGTGTTGCACATTCACGTCCCTTTGCGGCACAAGTCTTTGGTTTTACACGGACCTTGAAAACTGCATAGTTTTTACTGGACCTCTTTGAACAAGAATCCAGCTATGCAGTATATCATTCTAAAAAGATTGCTGCTCGTTAATGTACCAATCTTTGGCTGAAAATGCCCATATTAAAGGGTCAATAATAATAATAATAACACTAGTTTACAAAATAAAACGAAAGTCGTGAACTTCTGTCAACGACCAAAATTTCTGAAGCATAATTTAGCGCTGATTTCGAAACCGTGCTTCAAGAATTTTTAAGTAGAACAGTTTTTGAGTTTTGGCTTAATATCGAGTATAACAACTTTTTAAAATATGGAATTTACTAAAATTCGAATATCTTGCGTTTTGATCAACTAATTTAAAATATTTTTCCATAAATTGAAAGCTGAATATAATACCATTCGATCATCTGAATGCAGGTTTTGCGTCCTATTGATGAAATTCAAAATATTGGCGACTTTTGGGGACAATCTTCTTAAATTTTAGCAAATTTTCCAAAAATATATGAAGAAATGTATTTTTTTTTCAGTAAGAAAAAAAACAATCTAAAAATTTTTCTCAACGTTTATTTGACATATCATATGTAGACGAGTTACAGTAAAAAAAATAGCTCAATCGGAGCATTGATAACGGAGAATGAGATGTGCGAAGTGTGCGACGTTGCTTAAAAATTGAACAAAATTCGTTTTCAAATCATCAACTTTGTATGGAAAGTCGAAAAAAATTCCGCTCTACTGTAATTTTTTTCCTTCACGTTTTCGAACTCAGGGCATGATTCTACACCAAAAATGATCATCAGCTTATCGAGTTCAAAAATGCTGTAAACTAGTGTAATCGAAGGTTATTTTGCTCGCATCTTGGAGCCTTACTCCTCACTGGACGGGTCCTGGTTCAAGTGATTGTCGTGTAGAGCCCGTTGAGCAGAAGGTGCCAAAGACTAAGGCCTTGGCATCTGTGGGTATCCCATAGAATACCCCACACGGAATTGTTTATGAAAAACAATCACAGAAGTATGCGAGGCAGCCAGCCACCAGAAGCTACCAAGCGGCGGCGCTATCAAGGTCAGTCAGATCAACCACGAAGATGGAGAGCAATGAACCAGTACGTCGAACCCCGGCCAGGCGCTCCGGGTCGAAAAGCTGCGACATTGCGCAGGTTCTCAGTCATCACAAGTTAGGGTGCGTAAGACAGAGGATCCAAGTGCATAGGCGGAATAAATAGAGGTAGAAGAAAGAGGAACAGGAGAGTTGCGACGCCAGACCATGAAGAGGTAGGAGAGTGGGTGCAAAATGTGAATCAAACGTACATACTCGTATCTGAGAAACGATACTCGAGCGTCTAGGAGGAACAAAACGCGTAAAGACGCCGCTTACAAGCTTCCTTTTGTGTGTGCGAGATTCAGGTGACCACCGAGGCTTTTCGGCTACGCAAAGGCCCTCCAGGAACACGGATGCCCTTAGTTCAGCTACCTATAGGCAAGTTGCTATGCCCACTGGGTATACAGGAACCATCGACGGCTTGCTCCAAGTATTTTGAGCCGGAAGAAAAGGGATGGGACTGCAAAGGTTCTGACCTGACAGTAGCAAGTTTTGAAGGGGATATGGAAGTGAAGGCCATAGGCACGAGGCAGCACTAAACCTCCTAAGTGACTTATCTGATCCACACCCCGGCAAACCAGTTGGTGGAGATACTGGACGGAGCGTGGATTTTGAGGGCCATCAACCAACAATGAGGAGGATTGCCCCCAATCGAGATGGGTGAGCAGTAGCTTGGCAAGATCATCGACTTTACGTACACGAGGTGTAACAAAGGACCTGAAAATAGACCTGTTGGGACTTCGTAAGTCCATGAACAATGCCAAGCAGGATCACGTGAGATTGCAGCAGCGGCAGAACCGGTGAAAGCAAAGGTTACGAAGTCTACCCAGACGGAGGCCTTCGCTTTAGCAGGTAGCCCAAAAGGTGTGGCGGACGCGACTGCTTTTGATAAGCACTCGAAGAAGCGGCTGAATCAGCCGGCAGGTGAGGAGCTGTCTGGCGGTACCCGCAAGCCTTGACGGTTACTAACCTCGATGACCGGCAGTAATGCCGAAAAGTCGAATCTCAGCCAGGCGTGCCGGAGCTGGGAAGCGTGGGCCTGAAAAGGCTATCTTGTCCCGGATGGAAGGAAACGGGGGGTTGCGACCGTTGTTAGGTCCTCAGCAACCACAGAGTATGGTGAACCAAGGGGTGCACCCCTCACCCACTTGGACAAAAGACCAGCGGAAGAGAAAGAAGAAAAGACCGCAAGTCGAGAAGATCAGGGACGCCAAACCAAGAAGGCGTAGAAGGGTAGATGCCAAGCGCGAGAAAGGCGACGCGCTCGCAAGGCAAGGACGCCGCCTACAAAAGTTTGGCGGAAGAGGTCTTTGACGAAGAGGTAGAGGCGACTCTGAAGGTGAAAGACCTAGACAAGGTCAAAAAAGCGGAAGAGCTTGTTACGGCACTGTGGCAACAGTGCGACGTGCAGGTAGCCACCGCAGCCGTTCGGCTACGGCAGGGGCCGATAGGGACACAGGTAGCCTTGGTTCAGCACCTGTAGTGGACGTAAGAAAGTCCGTTAACCCGCAAACACCCGGGACGATCTACTTTTGGCAGAAAGCAATATCTTCTTTGTTTTAAAACATTTTACCCCGATTTTTTTTTATAGTCAAGGGGAATAGTTGTGCTAAGAAATGCATGGTAGCTCCCCCCTTTGCACCCTCCCCTCTTTTGCGGGGAGGCGAAAATACGTGGCTTTTTTTTGTATTTTTTATAAATTCTACATGTTTTTGCTCAAATTTCATCGTTTTGCTAATCATCAATAGTTCACTGGTGTAAAGTATTACTACCCATCATAGTCTGTTGAAGTTTTGATCCCAGAGCTATTCTAAGGCCTCCAAAGTACTCTGAAGTTTGTGACACAAATCTGACATTCTCAACCAAATTTTATACACGATGAATGATTACAGAACATTGTCTACGGTACTCAAAAAGCCTCAAAGCACCCCTAGAAAATTCATGGAACATGAATTGGGTGATCTAGGTCATCCAAACTACTCTCGAATTCATTTTCTTAAGATCTAAAACATCTACCATCGTTTGTGTGCACTCTGTTCAAGAAATTTGGTCACGTTGATGTCCATTACACCTTACAATGCTATGAACAACTTGATATTGTGGTAGTTGGATATTCCGTGAAATACAAATGACCTCCAATACACTTTGAAGTTTGGCTTACGATATCTACATACTGTCTCTTGCTTTAGTTGTGAAAATTTTTCGTGGAATGTAGTCTATAATGCTGATGGAACCTCAGTGCACATCTATAATGCTTTTGGTACATTCATGGGATATTCCAGGCTTTCCAAACTATTCTGGAATTAGGAACTTCAAGGTCTACAGGCTCTACGCTTGTTTTTCTTCACTCTATCGGCATTATTCGTTCACGATTGTGTCTGTTGCACCTCATTATATTAAGAGTATCTGTATTTGTTGCTATTTGGGTGTCCACTGGCATACAAATGGACCCAATGTATTTTGAAGTATGGGTCGCAATATCTGTAAATCTTAGGATATTTCTATTGTAGCGAATGCTTGCGAAATATAATCTACGCTACTCTTAGAACCTCAGAGTGCAATTCTGATAACTTAGAAACATTCACTTGGTAATCTAGGTCATCCAAACTATTCTGGAATTAAGACCTTCAAGCTCTACAAGCTCTACTCTTGTATATCTTTATTTTATCGATGTACTTCTACCACGATTACCTCTGATGTATCTCATAATTTGTTGCGTATTTGTGTTACTTGTGCATCCACTGACATACAAATGTTCTTTATGGTATTTGGAAGTGTCGGAAATTACCCAAGAATTCCTCTAGGCGTTCCTCGGAAATTCCTCCAGGAGTCCCTCAGGAATTCATCGTGATGTTCTCCGAGTATATCTCTACGAGTTGTTACGTTTGAAATGTGAATTAGAAAAAAGTCCTAGATTTCGAGTATGGAGAATGAAATGATTCATGCACCACGTGTTGAGAGCCCCTGCAACAGACCCGTCGATTCTATCCATCATCAACCAAAACCACATATACCTCAGTTCAGTACAGGCGACAGTTTGGCTACACATACTCCGTCATCTACACGACAACGCGACAACGATGATCACTAGTTCTATCGCCGACTTTGGCGAACAAGACGTACGATTGAGATGTGGCCAGAGAGCTTTCGGGTGAAGCACACCACGCACGCCGATGAGAGAAGCAGAAAGATGAGACTAGCGTCGGTTCTCTGGTGAGCAATTATCTCATTCTTGTGTAGCGTAGCAGAAATCGTATCGTCGGTCGAAGCGAGGTCCGGTTCGAGAACTTTTCTACGGGTCGGCAGTAGTAGCCGGCTCGGGAAGCAAGCTAGATGTGGTCGAGGATGTAGTCAAATCACTTACAGCATGAAGAGTTTAGTGCGGATTAGGGGGTCCAAAATTCGACCGTTACCCTAGACCATATTCCCGGCAGATAGATGGGTTCGGGAACAAGACTCGTGGCATTTCCGGCGACACCGAGGTGGCGGAAAGAAGAACGTCGGCAGGACTGGGTACTCTGTTGCTTCATGGAGGCGGAAGATGGTGCACGAAACGTTAGGGAAGATACGATTAGGGAAGTTATCATAGGGAGATGAAGAATATAAGAAAAAAAGAAGATAAATAAATGTGAGGAAATGTGATTTTCCGTGTTCCAAATGCGTGATAGGAATGCGCAATCCCTTAAGATGTTACAGAGTGTCTCAGGACTTCCCGTGAAATTCTTCAGAAGTTTCCCAGCAGGAGAAACTTTAGGAGTTCCTCAGGAATTACTTCAAAAACTTTTCGAAAAATCCTGCAGGAGTTCCTCGGGAATTCCGCCAGAAATTCCCCGAGGATTCCACGGGAGTCTCCCAAGGATTTCTTCATGTGTTCCCTAAAAACTCATCAAGGAAGTTTTTCCAAGAGTTCCTCCAGGAAATTTTCCAGGGATTCCTCCAGCGGTTTCACTAGAAGTTCTTCTAGTGATTCCCCCAGGGATTCCTGCATGGATTCCTCCATGGATTTATCCAGGAATTCATTCAGGTATTCCTCCAGGAATTCCTCCATAGCTCCCTCAGAAGTTCTTCCAAGATTTCCTCCAGCAACTAACCCAGGGATTTCTTCTGGATTCAAGGGATTGTTCCAGAAATTTCTCCAGGGGCTCCTCCAGAGTTTCCTCCAACAATTCCCCAAGAAATTTCTCCGGAAATTCCTTCAGAAGGAATTTCTCAAAGAATTCATCCAGAAACTCCTCCAAGACATCTGTCTAGAATTCTTCCAAGAACCCCTCCAGGAATTCCAAAAACTCCTACTGTACCTTCCCCAAGAATTTTACCAGAGAACCCTCTAATATATCTGCCAATAATCCCTTCAGGAATTTCGCCAGAAATTCCTCCAGGGATTTTTCAATAAATTCCTTCAAAAATTTTAAAAAATTCTCCAGAAATTAAAAAAATCCTCCAGAAATTCCTTTATGAATACCTCCTAGATTCTTCAGAAAACCTCCAGAAATTCCTCAAGAAAATACTCCCGGGACAACTCCAGGGATTCCACCTAGAATTTTTTCAAGGAATTCTTTCAGAATTTTTTTTTCAAGAAGGCCAACAGGAACTCTAATAAAAATTTCTCCAAGACCTGCTCCAATATTTATGTCAAAATTCCTCCAGGAATCCGTCCTGCAATTTGGCCAAGGATTCCTTTATAAATTTCTCTATGAAAACCTCCAGGGTTTTTCAATAAATACCTTCAGAAATTCCTCCAAAAATGCCTATTGGAATATCCCCGAGAATTCCTCCAAGAATTCCTTCAGGAAATCCTCCATGAATCTCTCTAGGAATTTCTCCAGGGATTCCTTGAAGATTTTTTCAGGAATTCCTCCAAGAATTTCTACAAGAATACTTCCAAGAATTTCTTCAAGAATTTCTTGAATATTTTTCTGGAGAATACCCTGGAGGAATTCCTGGAGTACTTTCTGCAAGAATTCATGTAGTAATTTGTGAAGGAAGTTTTAAAGAGTTTCCCAGGGAAATTCTTAGAGGATTTTCTCAAGGATTTGCTTGAACTGCGAGGAAATTTAGAATTTATTTTGTTTAATTTTTAATTTCTGGAGGGATTTCTGGAGGATTTCATGAATTATTTCCTGTACGAATTTATGGAGTTATTCATGCGAGTAATTCCGAATTCATGTGAGGTATTTTCCACAAAAACTGGCATTGAAGGAATTTCTGGAGAAATTCCTGTAGTAATTCCTGGAAGAATTCCTAGAATATTTCTTGAAGGAATTCCTGGGGTGTTTCCCGGAATAATTCCTAGACTATTTCCTGTAGTAATTCCAGAAGGAATTCGTTGAGTCATTCCTGGAGATATTCCTGGAGTAATTCCTAAAAGAACTCCTGGAGTATTTGCTTGAAGAATTTTTGGAATATATCCAGGAAGAATTCCTGGAGGAATCCCTGGAGGAATGACTGATGCAATTCCTGAAATAATTTAAGGAGGAATCCCTGTGAGGAATTCAGGAAAGAATCCTTGTTGGAATTGCTGGAGGTATACTGGGATAATTTTGTGGAGGAATTCCGGGAGGTATTTCTGGAGGAACTTCTGGAACAATTTCTGGAGGACACCGTGGAGGAATTTCTGAAGGAATCCCTTGATGAATATATATAAATTAGCAGTTATTCATGAAGAAATTCCTGGAGGTATTCCTGATGAAATTTCTGGAGAAATTACCCGGGAAGATTACCCGGAGAAATTCTCAGGAGAATTTTTTGGAGTATTGCCTAGAAGAATTCCTGGAGGAAACTCTGGAGGAATCCCTGGAAGAATTTCTGGAAGAATCCCTTGAATCCTGAAGAAATCCCTGGATTAGTTGTTGGAGGAAATCTCAGATAAATTCCTGAAGGAGCTCTGGAGAAATCCCTGAATGAACTCCTTGATGAGTCCATGGAGGAATTCTCGAGGGAATGGAGGAATCCCTAGATAAATTCCTAAGAAAATTCCTGGAGGAATCCCTGGAAAACTTCTTGGAGGAATCCACGTAGAATTTCTGGAGGAATTCCCGAGGAACTCCTGCAGGATTTTTCGAAAAGTTCTTGAAGTAATTCCTGATGAACTCCTGAAGGAATTCCAGCACAGCTCCTGAATAAATTTTCGAGTAACTGCTGGAAAACTCCTGAAGAATTTCACGGGAAGTCCTGAGGCATTCCCTAGGAACTCGTAGATGTTCTCGGAGAACATCACGATGAATTCCTGAGGGACTCCTGGAGGAATTTCCGAGGAACGCCTAGAGGAATGCTTGAACATATTCCGACACTTTCAAATACCATAAAAAGATCATTTGTATGTCAGTGGATGCACAAGCAACATTAAGAAATACTCAAAACATTATAAGATACAACAGAGGTAATCGTGGAAGAATAAAGTAAAGAGATACAAGAGTAGAGCTTATAGAGCTTGAAGGTCTTAATTCCAGAATAGTTTGGATGACCTATATTACCATGTGAATGTTGCTAAGTTATCAGAATTGCACTCTGAGGTTCTAAGAGTAGCGTAGATTATATTTCGCAAGCATTTGCTACAATAGAAATATCCTAAGATTTACAGATATTGCGACCCATACTTCAAAATACATTGGATCCATTTGTATGCCAGTGGGCACCCAAATAGCAACAAATACAGATACTCGTAATATAATGAGGTGCAACAGACACAATCGTGAAAGAATAATGCCGATAGAGTGAAGAAAAATAAGCGTAGAGCCTGTAGACCTTGGAGTTCCTAATTCCAGAATAGTTTGGAAAGCCTGGAATATCCCATGAATGTACCAAAAGCATTATAGATGTGCACTGAGGTTCCATCAGCATTATAGACTACATTCCACGAAAAAATTTCACAACTAAAGCAAGAGACAGTATGTAGATATCGTAAGCCAAACTTCAAAGTGTATTGGAGGCCATTTGTATTTCACGGAATGTCCAACTACCACAATATCAAGTTGTTCATAGCATTGTAAGGTGTAATGGACATCAACGTGACTAAATTTCTTGAACAGAGTGCACACAAACGATGGTAGATGTTTTAGATCTTAAGAAAACGAATTCCAGAGTAGTCTGGATGACCTAGATCACCCAATTCATGTTCCATGAATTTTCTAGGGGTGCTTTGAGGCTTTTTGAGTACCGTAGACAATGTTCTGTAATCATTCATCGTGTATAAAAATTGTTTGAGAATGTCAGATTTGTGTCACAAACTTCAGAGTACTTTGGAGGCCTTAGAATAGCTCTGGGATCAAAACTTCAACAGACTATGATGGGTAGTAATACTTTACATGTCTAGGACCAGTGAAAACTATTGATGATTAGCAAAACGATGAAATTTGAGCAAAAACATGTAGAATTTATAAAAAATACAAAAAAAAGCCACGTATTTTCGCCTCCCCGCAAAAGGGGGGAGGGTGCAAAGGGGGGAGGTACCATGCATTTCTTAGCACAACTATTCCCCTTGACTATAAAAAAAAATGCGGGGTAAAATGTTTTAAAACAAAGAAGATATTGCATTTCTGCCAAAAGTAGATCGTCCCGGGTGTTTGCGGGTTAAAGTAGGTACATATAATCAAGGTAGGCTGGTGCATATGTCATCCGACCTTCCACGAGCCACCGGAGGTTTGTTTCAGGCGACTGGAACCAGGACACAAGCCATTGGACTGCAAAACACAGGAGCAAACTGTGTAGGAGATGTGACGCCGAAGGCCATAAGGCAAAATAACGAGCCCACCCATTTGTCTGATTTGTAGCAACAGGCACCCAAGGTGTAATCCAAGGTGCCCGACCTTGAAAAAGTCGCACTGAACAAATCACAGTGCAAGTAACGCAGCTGAACCTGAACCACTGTGATGCAGCTCAGCAACTGCTTTATCAGGCGGTTTTTGAGTGGGGTACGGATATCGTCATCATAGCGGACCCATACCGAATACCTGCCGGCAACGGCAACTGGGTCGCGTATGGGCCCAGAAAACTGGCATCGATATGGACGACGGATAAATATCCCGTCCAGGAGTTGGTGTCTACTACCTATGATGGCTTCGTGGTCGCCAAAGTAAACGGGGTCTTTTCCTGTAGCTGTTATGCGCCTCCGCGGTGGTCGATCACGCAGTTCACGCAGATGCTGGACTGCATGGCGACCGTGCTGACAGGGCAAAGGCTGATGGTAATAGCGGGTGGTTTCAATGCCTGGGCCGTGGAATGGGGAAGCCGTTTCACGAACCAGCGGGGTCAGATTCGCTAGAGACATTGGCCATAGTAGATGTCAACCTGGCTAATGTTGGTACCAAGAGTACATTTAGTCGGAACGATGCGGATTCGATTGCTGACGGTACTTTTTGTAGTCCTGGCCTAACAAGTTGTTCGAACTGGAGTGTAGACGATCACTCACAGCAATCACCTGGCGGTTCGCTACAGTATCGACTACAACAAGAGCGGGCAGCGCACAGAGGGCCATTTTTGAGAAAAGCTGGCAGAAACTCAATATTTGAACATGTCTTACATTGGATACAGCATATCGAGCATTCATCCATAATACTAGGAGCACTAACTGGCATTTAAAAAAAAATGAAATATTGATTTTTTATCTTGTTACAGCATTCAATAGCTACTGATGGAAAAAGTACTGAATTTTTGATGAAGAACACAAACAAGTTCAAACACTACAAAAGTCTATTGGTATAAGTAATACATTTGATTTCAAAAGATTATTTGTAAGTTCTTGTGTATATCAGACATTTGCAATGGAGCAAGAGATCAAAATAACACTATTGGCTTCAAAATTGACATTACATGTCATTAGTACGAGCAATTCTTAAACTTCGACTTCAAAGTGTCTTACAAATCGCTCCCCGTTACTCCCCGCGGGGATATTCCGTTCAAATGCTCGTTTATGTATGCAGAAACGGTTAAGGAAAAATACAACTGCCAAGAGCTGCCAAAACAATAGCGCCATGATGATATGTGCATAGTAAAATTGTATAAAAAACATCCATTTTGTTCGGATTGTGTTCGAAGAAATCGACAAAAAATGAAAATGCCTTTAAAATGAAATTGAGCGGTAAATCATGTTCCAGTATTTTCATTTAGGATAAAACTAGTAGACTACTATGATTTGGCAATTTTTGCCAGGTATTTTCAAATCTGGACCACTGTGCAGCGGGTAGATGCCAAGCCCTTGCAGATGGCAGGCATCATATTTCGATGAAGGGGTATTTATGGAAGCGTTCCGTCGTGAGCAAAACCTACGGATTTGCGCCACACCTGCCTACGAGCTAGGTCTATTGCCGATGCGCTCCAGCGTCTGGAGTTACACGGGTACCTATACAATATTCTCGAAAGCTGCTTCCAGAATTGAGTACCAGTTTACGACACAGAGGTGGATCGGAAGTGCTTTCACATTACCTCAGGAGTCCCGCAGGGTTCCATCCTGGGTCCGGTGTTATGAAATACCATACACAACGAAATATTGAGGGTAAAGTTCCCGATGCAAGTGATCATCGTCGGTTCCGCTGCCGATATTACGCAGGAGGTTTACAGTGAATCGATCGAAGAAGTGGAATTTGCATCTTAGGGACAACTTTACTCATCGAAGTATCAAAGCGTAAGTGTCGTGCTGATGCGCAGACAACGTAGTCGCGCTAGTGGCTCCCACCTGTAGTCGACAACTACCATCTGTTGAGAGTATTTGATGGAGAAACCTAGAGAACCCGTGCGTCAAAAACCGCCTAAACAGTTGCAGCTTAATTGCAATTTAATGCTTGGAAGATATGAGGAAGAATAAGGTCATTCACAAACTCACCACGCACAACAATTTGTTCCAACTGTCATCTCGAACTACCGTATTTTGCACACTCTTCATCATGCACGGTTCAGCGCTAGCCCTACTGTAATTTAGTTAAAAGTAAACATTAGATCAAGATACGCACGTCGAGCACCTCGTGCCGTATGACGTTCTAAGCACTCCGGAATTAACGTATAAACGAAACTAACGGCACGTGAATAAAAAAAAACCAACAAAATCATCGATCAGATGGCACGATAAGATTAATGTCGATTCTAAACCACCCCGAAACCTAACCCAGAACGGATCCTCCACAGGCTCACCGCGTCACAGAGCACGAATAAATAAATGTTAATCTTCCACTTCCTGACAAGGTGACCGTCCGTCATGCGCCCCGACCAAGAGCTAGAGCTGGTCCGCTGTTGAAAGAGGAGAGGGAATCACTTTTTATTTAATTTTTACTAATTGCCCATTTCGAAGCGAATGACGCCCAATCGCCGGACGCTAGTTTAGAAGGGCCAGTAGCTCGTTCGGCGTTTCTAATTTTAATTAGAAACTTTTCGTATTTAGAACACCCCTTCAAGATCTGGGGGGGAGGTTGAAACGGCCACTTGTCCCTGTTCGGTCGCCAAGGGGGTTAGGTATAGTTTTCGCAAATTAATTTGTAGCTAATTTGTGAAATGGAAAAATAACGAGCCTATTGCATGTCCGACGGCTCAGCATGTTTCGCGCCAATGCGCCGCCGTATCTGACCGCTGACAGGAAGAGTGGCACTAAAAAATGATTTTTTATCGGTAGTTGGATAGATTCTATATGGGTGGAGTTCCCAACAGCTGGACAGAACCGGCATCAAGTATGTAGTAGCAACTTATGGAAAACGGTTCTAAATTACTGACGTATACGCACCTTATAAGGTGTACCTTATAAGGTACAAAAAAATGAAAAGAAATCGGCTGGGCTGATCGGGATGTTATTGTTCTAATCGTTGCATTTGAAACGCAGATTCAGTACACTCATTGCACAATTATGGGTCACTCAAGGAACAACCATTTCATAATATGAATCGTTTTTCATACAAAAATAACGGTTTCATTATGTTTAATTTATTTTCTCTTCATGAAACCCCTTTTCATTGTTTAAAATAAAAATCTGCTTGTAAAATTCACTTTTGGCGGTGAAAATTACTCAAATGTTGGTGAATAATGAAAACCACAATTATGGGTCAAAATTGGCTGTGTAACAATTACACTAGTTTACAAAATAAAACGAAAGTCGTGAACTCCTGCCAACGATCAAAATTTTTGAAGCATAATTTAGCGCTGATTTCGAAACCGTGCTTCAAAAAATTCAAAGTAGAACAATTTTTGAGTTTTGGCTCAATATCGAGTTTTACAACTTTTTAAAATATGAAATTTACTAAAATTTGAATATCTTGCGTTTTGTTCAACCAATTTCAAATCTTTTTCCATAAAATAAAAGCTGAATATAATACCATTTGACCATCTGAACGCAGGTTTTGCGTCAAATTGATGGAATTCAAGATATTGGCGAGATTTGGGGACGATCTCTTTAAATTATTGCAAAATTTCCAAAAATATATGAAGAAATGTATTTTTTTTAATAAGAAAAAAACAATTCAAAAATTCTTTCTCAACGTTTATTTGACATATCATATGTAGGCGAGATACAGTAAAAAATTCAGCTCAATCGGATCATTGATTACGGAGAATGAGATGTGTGAAGTGAGCGACTCTGCATAAAAATAGAACAAAAATCGATTTCAAATCACCAGCCTTGTATGGAAAGTCGAAAAAAATTCCGCTCTACTGTAATTTTTTCCCTCGCGTTTTCGAACTCAGGGCATGATTCTACGCCAAAAACGAGCATCAGCTTACCGAGTTCAAAAATGCTGTAAACTAGTGTTATGGGTCAATTTGTTGCCTATTATGGGTCATTCACGAGGAATCGGCTCAACAATAATGTGTTGTCTATTTTTTCAATGAATAATCACTTTTTCCCGATAGATCAACTATAGTAGAATCTAAAACTGGTCTCAAACCTCTTAACGAAGCGTGTTTTCACGATTTGGAATCAATTTTTCAAAATTGAGACAAAATCTGTAACACAACCACCGATAAACGCCTAAAAGTATGCAATCCCCATGTACGTAGAACTCTCAATATTATGCTGCATGAGAGGTGACCCATAATTGTGTGATTTTCGGTGTTCCTTGGCACAATAATGAGTCACTTAAATTTTGCCTGAAATAAGCTTTAGTTAGCTGCAGGCACATGAATTTCTACATTTAGAACGTAAATTATACCTTTGTTCTGGTGACAATACCATTTCGCCCTTGAAAATCACTAAATCTCGCTTTTACAGAGCTTACGAAAACAGTGCACGCACTGTCCGATATTCACAATCGAAGCGCTACTTTGACAGCTGGTTTTGCGCCGAACAAAAAAATATTGAAAATATGTATGTTTTGACGTATAAGCCCATGTACGATACGTATAGTGACACAAAACAAACCAACTTATGTACGAAAAATGATAATAACTAACAAAAGCTTGCAATTAATTAGTATTTATCTATTAAAGTGCAAAGTGACTAATAATTGTGTGTGACCCATAATTGTACAATGAGTGTAATTCAAGTTTTCACCGAAGGTCTCTAATTACCCGCTCCCAAAACCCTTGCTTCAGATGAGCTTGAGCTTTTTGCTACTCCAGTACTTATCAGTAGATCAGCTACACTCACACAAGGAATGAGTGAGTAAGCTGCTTGGGACTAACAAACCTTCAGTGTGTGAGTGTTGTTGATCATAGAAGAGAATGGCGCCTGCTACATCAGATTGCTGGTCAACGCGGCGCAGGGAATCGCTTGCCCACGACAAGACTGTTGAATCCTCTGCCTCTGCACAAGTTCATGCTTGGATGTCGGAGTGTTTTTGGGAAATGGCAGTGTGGTGGATGGTTCGTGTACACTGAAACCTCCATTAAGGCAGGATCCATTTAGGTAAAACCTATTTAGGTCCCTCCATTTAGGTAACGTTACCTAAATGGAATTTGATTGTGTTCAGAGCAGTTGGAGTACTCATTACAGATAAAGTTGGTTAATGGAAAAAAGTAGAATTAAGAGTTACGGGCCGTTTATACAGTGTTTAAGGGTTTTTTTTTTTTTTTGTAAACACATTTATTGGAACTATTTCACTAGATACATGTACACGTTACACAGAAGAACAGTTTAAAACAAAATCTAATGCCTCTACAGAAAGCTGGTCATTGGCATCTAAAACATAATTTACATATGTTATAAACATTTTTAGAGCCTTGTAACGGCATCTCCCACTCATTGCTATGAGTTCTGGTATTCTCAGGCTAGAGAACGTCATCCTCCTTCCTACGGTTGTCTCCAACTTAGACTGAAGATGATTCCAAAGAGCATTAGTTTTCGGGCAGGTGGACAATTTGTGCTCTAGATCCTCCTCCGTGTTGGGGCACAGCTGACAGAACGGGGTTGTCACTCGGTTTTGCCGATGAAGCAGCTTGGCATGTGGAATCTTTCCATTCACAAGGAGGTAGTACGTTGACTGTTCCATCGAAGATAGTCCTTTAGCCCTGATGTTTCTCCACACTTTCTTCCAAGAGATATTGGCGTTTTCTTGCACGATTTTCGGTTCCTTCAGCTTTTCACGGAAGTAGTTGTGAATTGAAGCAGCAGATGGATTTTCTTTCATTTGTCCGGGGATGTAAGGCAAGACCTTGGCCTGACTCTTTAAACATGGGTAAAGAGCAGGGATTGCAGCTAGATTTGGAGGGTTCTACAAATATTGCTGGAACGACATCGCAAATGGAGTTTCTCTAATTTCTGTTAGGAACCTCGTTACCAACAGCGATTTACATTTGTGCATTGGTAGGTGCAGATTGAGGCCACCCATGAATTTTGGCAAGGTAAGTTGCTCAATCGGGACTCTGGTTGGAAAACGTTCCCAGATGAAGCTTCCAATATAAGATGTCATTCGCGCTACAGCTTGATTCGGTATGCTGATTACTGATGCCATGAACCAGAGTCTCGATGTAATAAATGTGTTAAGCACAATTATTTTCTGGAGCAGCGTGAGGTTTCTCGCCTTATACATCCACATCAGCCGTGATGTCTTCCTAATCACCTCAGCCCAGTTGTAATCGATTAGCTGCTTTTGGGAGTTGAAAAACGTAATTCCCAAAATTTTTGCTGAATCTTGAACCCTCGGCCAGGCTGGTCCATCTCCAGCCCGATGTAGTCCTATGTTCACAGCGATGGTTTTCCCAAGGTTCAGTAACGAGCCGGAGCATCTCCCAAAGTTTAGGAAGACTTGTTGTATTGTGGCCAGTTTGCGTTCATCGGTTATCACAATAGATATATCGTCGGCATATGCCACCACGAGATCCAATGGACCATTACAGATTGTCCGTAATTTTTCTAGGAGTGGGTGTAGGTAAAGGACGAATAAATGCATGCTTAAAGGATCGCCCTGTCTTACAGAACGTTGGATAGGGAAGCTTGGAGTAAGATTTCCGTTGATAAGCAAACGAGATTTTGAGGTGGACATAATCTTCCCTAAAAGTTGTACAAAATTTGCATTCAATTGGAAGTTCCGCATCACGACCTTCAGAAAATTATGGTTTACACGATCAAAAGCATGATCAAGATCGAAGGAAATTAGTTTCCCACTGATTTTCCTACAGTTTAGTTCTGCAATTCGATCTTTGATAGCATGCACAGCTTCAAAGATAGTTCTATTGCCATTAGAACATTTTTGGCTTGCGTTCAGCAGATTGTTTTCAATCATAACTTTTTCTAGGCGATTTTTAAGAATTCTAGACAAAAGTTTGTAGTCATAATTGAGTAGACTAATAGGCCTGTACGCTTTGATTGTTTGGTCGTTTGATTTCTTTTTGCATAGCACAACGACACCTTCAACGAACTTTTCAGGTATATTTCCTTGCAGTGCCTCGTTAATAATCATATTCAACTGAGGATGGATAATATCAAATGCCTTCAGATAAAATTCTTTAGGAATTCCGTCACAACCTGGTGATTTTCGAGAAGCACTTGTCTTTATTGCGAAAAAAAGTTCTGTCGTTGTAATCTCATTCATCATAGCGTTGTTACTAACTGAATCAGCAGGAATAGTACGGTTTGTTGGGAAACCGTCGAAATGTTGTAATTGCTCTTCACTGTACAAGTCTTTGAAGAAGTCTTGAACATGACTTTCTATTTCGGATCCAACAGTGATGTTACGATCCTGGTGACGAAGTGAGCTTATGATTGTTTTTCTTCTATATCGATCTCCTATTTGAAAAGAGGAGATTTTTTCTCCACACACGTACCTATCGTTCAAGCGTTCATAAGCTTTAGAAAAATCACTCTGAACTTTTAACATTTTAGCTTTGATTTTGTTGACCGCCACTGTACCGTTCGGATTTTGGTACATGTGGTCATATGCATCTCTTAGTTGACGGTACAACATTTCATTTGTGGCGTGGAACTCTCGAAAAGATTCATTGGTTTTCCATCTAAAAAAACTTTTAATCTTCGGTTTGGCACATTCGATCCACCAAGACATCCAACTGTTAAAATTGCGTTTTTCACGTAACCACCGTGACCATTTTTGCTTGAACTCTTCTAGGTTTTCCTCATTTAGAACATGGGCACGCAAACACCAAAATCCGCGACCAAATGGTTTGCCTAAATGGGGTAACCCACATCTAATTAGGTACGCCTTATGGTCAGAGAAGGAAGTAGCAAACAGCTCAGAACGATGGAGATGCGGAACGAGCGACCTAGAAACGTAGATACGATCAATGCGAGAGGCGGAGTTAGAGCGAATGAAACTAAAATCAATCAGATTCCTGTTCAAGCAGTCCCACGAGTCATTTAGTTGCATGTTCTCCACAAACTGTTTCAGTGCAGGACTGTGATTGCTTGTCCCAGTTGCATCTTTATTGGAAATGACACAATTAAAATCCCCACCCAGGATGATGTGTTCCGAAGCAGACTGTAGATAGAACGGCAATAATTCCTTAAAAAGATTTTCACGAGCGGCATAGTTTTGCGTACCAGAATGGGCATAAACGTTGCATATAGTTAGCGAATCTCCAATTTTTACCGTTAAAATTCGACTATTGAGGCTTCTTTGTACATTTGAGAATGGGATATGTGACTTTAGAGCGATGGCAGTTCCTCTTTTGGATTCATCTATGTTAAATATAATATTGTACCCGGGAATGGAAAGGTTCTTACTTTCGACTTCTTGCAGGAGGATAATATCGAACTCCAGCAAACGTACAAAAGAACGAAGCACTGCAATTTTGTTGTCACTGGAAACAGTATTGGTGTTAATCGATCCAATATTGTAGCTGATAGTATTAGAATTGCACATCACAAATAGTTATGGGGTTGGAGCCGAAGTACTCGCGGCTTACTCGAGATTAATTTTAGGAATTGGTGAAGGGTGTAAATTTAGTTTCATTAGTTAGTAATGCGGATTGTTTTAAGAATTTCGTTAGTCGATTAAATTAACAAGCATCAATTTTGTGTTTCTTCGACCGTCCTCTTGGTCGTTTCACTTTTAAGAACGGACCGCCTTCAGTAGACGACTCGTTGCTTTCAGTCTCGGAAATCTCCATAAATAGGGGATTGGGATACGAGGATGGGAGAGGAGTTTTGAACAAACTCACGTGGCATGGCTTTACGGTCTTCTCAGCCTGTTGGGTGATTCGATCACAATCTCCATTCGTAGATTCCGTTTCACCTTCATTGGCAACAGCAGCGGCAGGATCAGAAGCGGGAGGGGCAGCATTATCAGCGACAACAGCAACAACAGCAGCTGGGATATCAGCGGGGGCAGCAGCAGCAACAGCGACGGAAGCGGGGGCAGCAGCAGCAGCAGCAGCAACAGTATTCGGAGTGTTTTTCTGGATTTCGCTTTCTTCCATACTTTCGTCGTCGACCGGAGCAACTGGAGGGGACGTGACGACCAGAGCTCCCCTTTCTTCGACCACGGTGTTTGATCTAGAGGAGCGTGCGTTTGCATTCAATTCGTTTAGGTTTGTGCCCACAAACTCAGGCATGAGCGAGGCAACAATTTTGCTCTGGTCTAGAACGCTAGCGTAGCTTGTTTTTTGTTGTGCTGATTTCAATCTGGCGTTGAGATCAGCCTTTTGTCCCTGTAACTTTTTGTTTTGGACGCATGTTAGTCCCGGATGAGCCGGATTGGTACAATGTCTACAGTATTGCGGTTGATTTCGGTACGAAATTAGACTCTCTTCGCCGAGAATCGTTACGAATGACTTGATGTGCCGACGAAGGATCATCTTTGCCACTCGCACTCCTGACGAAACTCCCCTGAACGCAAAGTTGTCTCCCCAGATCACTTCCTTAATCGAAATAACTTCGCCGTACTGCCTGAGAAACTCGGCAATGTCCTCGTTCCGAATATTTTCGGAAAGGTCGTGGATCTTAACTTCGACGCCTCCGTCGTCCATCATCAAGCGTACCTTGATCTTCGTTTTGTTCACCTCCAACTCATGGCGGCCGTTGTGTTGGTCGACAGCATCCTGGGCGGTCTTCAAGTCGCAGCATTTCACATGCGCGCAATTTTGTGAGTGATTCATCTGCAGACGCAGCACTTGATTGACACTCAAACCAATGTTCTCGTGTATGAAGGAGTGGATTTCCTCGAAGGATGGTCGCTTCGGGAAGTTGGACAAGTCCACCTTGAATGTGTTTTCACGGGCGCGTACTGTAGCCATGGTTAGTGTATCCTAACAGCATGAGTAGTCGCCAGCGAAAGAACCGACGCGAATGATATTCTGCACAACGAGGTGCGAGAACAAGCGATAAATAAAAAGCGATACGGAGCGATTCGAATGTACGTCTGGTCACAGCGATAGCTTGAGCCTAACTAGGGTTAAAAGTTTAAGAGTATCCGAGACTAAATGGAGTTTAGGCCATCTGATCTTCATGCGTAATCAGTGATCTATTGGAGCATTATGAATGAAATTTACCCTTACACAGCCTCGTGTAGCTATGTGTTGTCAAGTGGTCAGTTTGTTGTCAGTTTGATGATCTCCAAGAACTTCTTTGCGTATAGGTCATCGGATCTACCAATGATTCTTCAAGGTTCTCCAAGAACTCCCTTGAGTATATGTCATCGAAACTACGAGTAGCCCTTGCTGCATCTAAGAGCATTAAGAATGAGGTTCATACTCACACAGCCCAGAGGCATCTATGTTCTATTAAGAGGTGTTTCAAGTCTGTAGCAAAGCGCCCAAGCCCCCGTTCAAAATGTATGAAAACCCGATTTTCAACAACTCGCAATTTTTCCGTGTTTTTGTCCTCATAAACCTTCCTTGGGTGAAAACTAACAGAACAAAATTTAGACGACCCAAATCGGACCATCCGTTCGCAAGTTATGCGCGGTCCCACGTATGCCACTGCATATATATATATATATATATATATATATATATATATATATATATATATATATATATATATATATATATATATATATATATATATATAATATATATATATATATATATATATATATATATATATATATATTATATATATATATATATATATATATATATATATATATATATATATATATATATATATATATATATATATATATATATATATATGCAGTGGCATACGTGGGACCGCGCATAACTTGCGAACGGATGGTCCGATTTGGGTCGTCTAAATTTTGTTCTGTTAGTTTTCACCCAAGGAAGGTTTATGAGGACAAAAACACGGAAAAATTGCGAGTTGTTGAAAATCGGGTTTTCATACATTTTGAACGGGGGCTTGGGCGCTTTGCTACAGACTTGAAACACCTCTTAATAGAACATAGATGCCTCTGGGCTGTGTGAGTATGAACCTCATTCTTAATGCTCTTAGATGCAGCAAGGGCTACTCGTAGTTTCGATGACATATACTCAAGGGAGTTCTTGGAGAACCTTGAAGAATCATTGGTAGATCCGATGACCTATACGCAAAGAAGTTCTTGGAGATCATCAAACTGACAACAAACTGACCACTTGACAACACATAGCTACACGAGGCTGTGTAAGGGTAAATTTCATTCATAATGCTCCAATAGATCACTGATTACGCATGAAGATCAGATGGCCTAAACTCCATTTAGTCTCGGATACTCTTAAACTTTTAACCCTAGTTAGGCTCAAGCTATCGCTGTGACCAGACGTACATTCGAATCGCTCCGTATCGCTTTTTATTTATCGCTTGTTCTCGCACCTCGTTGTGCAGAATATCA
>NC_085136.1:166446831-166463429 GCF_035046485.1 Aedes albopictus
AAAATTTCTGGAGGACTCTTCCCCTTAAAATTTAAAAATTTATTGGTTTATTCATTTGTGCCCTTCCTCAAAATATTGAATTCCGACCCAAAATTTCCGAGGGGGGACCCCTCTTGACTAAGAGAAAAGCGAAATTTGTGTCAGCCTTGTTCAGAAAAGCAAGAACCTTATCAAAGCCATTATCGAATTTGGAAACTTATTGACAGTGCTGAAATAGTAGTTTACGCAACAAGGTGCAGAATGAAGATTTTTACAGCACGAGTCGTACACTTATCCAACGAGGCTTGCCGAGTTGGATAATTACGACGAGTGCTGTAAAAATCGAGTTCTGCACCGAGTTGCGTACAACGTTTTTTGCAATTACATAAATTACCGCTTAAAGGTAGTTTTCAACAAAACTTATTCATCAAACTGCACACTGACGATCATAGTCATGTTTAAGAAAGTCAGATCATAGCAGGTTATACTGTGCAGTTGTCACAATTTATCAAAAATGCGTCCACAAAAGATCACTAAATTGATCCAAACATAAAACAGTGCTGTAATGGTTCATTACGCAACGCAAATCAGTGCTGTAATGAACCATTACAGCACTGTTAATTTTGTGTGGGAAAGTAGGCCTTTTCCTGTCAGATTTGCGTGAGGTAAAACAGCCTATTAAGATGAGAAATTGCAAAAAATTCATTTCGTAATATCCAAATTCAATCACCTACAGCTCATGTTAGAAGCTTAACCCAAGAATATGTTATATGTAAAACTTGTGCAGCTAGACCAGGTCTACAAGAAAGTCACGGAAAAACCGCTATGTTTTCGATTATTTAAGGTAAATGTCACGGACTACCTTCGAAAAATGCCAATGATATTCACGGTGAATATTATTTGGCATTTTCAAAGGTAGTCCGTGACATTTACCTTAAATATTCGAAAAATAGCGGTTTTTCCGTGACTTTCTTACAGAACTGGTTTAGCCGCACAAGTTTTTCATAAACCATATTCTGAGGTTCAGCTTCTAAAATGAGCTGTAGGTGATTGAATTTAGATATGACGAAATGAAATTTTCAGCACTGCTTATTGATGACTCATATTCCTATGTTATGTATGTATTATGTTAAACGTATAAGCAGAGCTGAATAATATTATACCTCTCAGTTAACTGCTTGACCACCTTCACTAGCACTGGATGCCGAACATTATCAAGACATTTCAGCATTTTTTTTTCTGCACAGTTTAGCCTTTGCTTTATTATCATTGGTTATACTGTCGTTCTACGCATGATTATCCCATGTTACATGGGATTCCCATATAACATGGGACAATTGGGCGTGGAACGGCAGTATAAGATTCATGTAAAATTTGACAAAAAAAGTGCAAGCAATTAAAATTTCCCATATTAAAACCCATTTAAATTTCAACCGTATTACAGAGCGCGATGGCTCAAACAGTTGCATCAAAATTGTGCGCAGTAATTTAAGTCGCAAAAGGGGATTTTTTTTTATTCTTAGGGCCGATTTCTTCACCTCGGCTTAATCGGTAAGCCAGGCTTACCCATACTGTTAAACCTGGCTTAATGCTTAAGCCAGAGTGAAGAAATCGCCCCTTAGCAACTTAACCTATTTTACAGCTCTTTTGTCCACTAGGCACTACGTGAGCGATTCAAATTGGCGGCTGCACTTACACTTGTTGAGTGTCTAAATGTATTCTATTATATTCTTATTCAACTATATCGAACTGGTTTGCCTTTGTGCTGCTTTCACTTTTCTTCCCTGTCCTTGGTAGAATGATGAGCACGATGATGAAATGATGTATGGCTGTTGTTCCTTTTCCAGTCCGATTGGGGGTCGTCCATTATGGGTTGCCGTTCGCCGATATCCAATTATCCGGGTCCGTTTGAGCTATGAGAGCTCAGAAGAGGGTCAAGTGCCAGCCGCTCTCGGGGGGAAGAGCAACTGACGAAGTGCCGGGGCTGGGATCGAACCCATGACCATCCGCTTAAGAAGCGAACGTGTAGCCACTACGCCACGGGCCCCGGCAATCAAAAGGGGATTGATGCTATAAAATTAAAATTTTCCCATACAACGTTGATCCATCCTACTGTATAATTACGCCTCAGAAAAATGGTAGGATTTGACAAGATCGCTTAAATTTTTATCAAGATTTTGTTCGTTTTCGCATATGTATCGCTCGCATCGATTTTGTTTTGTTGTAATTTCAGCGATGCATCTAATCCTGATTGTGCAACACTGCCGGTAATCTTGGGTGTGGTCAGAGCTTGAGTCAAAGACTATTTTACTGCAGCCCGTTTATCTGGTTATCGAACTTCCGGCTGGACACCTGGAACCGGTTCCGGAACACAACCGATTCAGAAATGGACTGAAACTATCTTACTGCTTATCGTTCATCTGGTTATCGATAAAGCCGCTCTTTGATGTGTCGCATGCAAAGGTTTGGTTGACTTTTTTAGTTGGCCATTTCCGCGGGAAACCTGGAACCGGTTCCGGTACACAACCGGTTCAGATATGGTCTGAAACTGTTTTCCTGCTGATCGCTCATCTTGTTACCGAAAAAGCCGCTGTTTGATGTGTCGCATGCATGGGTTTGGTTCGCTTTTTTAGTTAGCGACTTCCGGCGGGATACCTGGAATCGGTTCTAAAACGCTACTGGTTCAAATACAGTCTGAAACTACTTTCTAGCATACCGTTCATCTGGTTATCGATACAGCCGCTATTTAGTGTCTCGCATGCCTGGGTTTGGTTCACGTTTTTAATTGACCACTTCCGGCGGGACACCTGGAACCGGTTCCGGAACACAACCGGTTCAGATATGGGCTGAAACTATTTTACTGCTTACCATTAATTTGGTTATCGAAAAAGCCGCTCTTTGATGTGTCGCATGCATGGGATTGGTTCACTTTTTTAGTTGGCCACTTCCGGTGGGACACCTGGAACCGGTTCTGAAACACTACCGGTTCTAATATAGTCTGAAACTACTTTCCTGCTTAAAGTTCATCAGGTTATTGCAAAAGCCGCAATTCGATGTGTCGCATTCCTGGGTTTGTTTTTTTTAATTGGCTACTTCCAGCGGGACACCTGGAACCGGTTCCGGAACACAACCGGTTCAGATATGGTCTGAAACTATTTTCCTGCTTACCGTTCATCTGGTTATCGATACAGCAGCTATTTGGAGTGTCGCATGCCTGGGTTTGGTTCACTTTTTTAATTGGCCACTTCTGGCAGGACACCTGGAACCGGTTCCGGAACACAATTGTTTGAGATATGGTTTGAAACTATTCTCCTGCTTACCGTTCATCATGTTATCGAAAAAGCCGCTGTTTGATGTGTCGCATGCATGGGTTTGCTTCACTTTTTTAGTTGGCCACTTCCGGCGGGACACCTGGAACCGGTTCTGGAACACTACGGGTTCAAATATAGTCTGAAACTACTTTCCTGCTCACCATTCAGCTGGTAATCGAAAATGCCGATATTTGACGTGTCGCATGCATGGGTTATGTTCACTTTTATATTTGGCCACTTCCGGCGGGACACCCGGAACCGGTTCCGGAACACTACCGGTTCAGATATAGTCTGAGACTATTTTTCTACTTCCCGTTCATCAGATAATCGAAAATGCAGTGGTTTGATGGGTCGCATGCATGGGTTTGTTGCATTTTCATATCTGGCCCCTTCCTGGGGTACCGGTCCGGAACACCTAAATGGCCATAACTCCGGAACGGCTGGACCGATCTGAACCATTTTCAATAGGAAACAATGGGGCAATATACCGCGTCGAATGAACCATCGGTCGTTGAAATCGGTTCATATTTACTATCTAAAAAATAGGTGACCTTTTTGTACACATACACACACACATACATACATACACACACACACACATACATACACACAGACATCATCTCAACTCGTCGAGCTGAGTCGATTGGTATATAACACTTGACTACTCCGGGGGCTCTATAAAATTTTCGTTTTTAGAGTGAACATATAGCCTTTCGGTACACCTTGGTGTACGAGAAAGGCAAAAATATAATAATGAGAGATGTGAACATAACTGACTCAGTAAAAGGTCGGGTATTCATCAAGAATATACTGATGGTGTCTGAGCTCGTTTCTTGATCAGTACATAAACTTTACATAAATTATCGTTGTTATCCAAGGCTATGGGTATCTTAGCATGCATATACGATATAAGAATGCGAAAATGATTCATTGATCATAGAAACCACTTAGCTATTTACTTTACAATTACAAGCTAAGTAGCAGGTTGAGTCCAAAAGACGGGAGTTACGAAGAAGTAGATCAAGAATAAGTGTATTGTATTGATACAGCAATAAAATGCATGGCGAATTATATATAACAAGCAGAGTTACTTCTTATTATGCTTGACGTCGGAGAAGATTTCCACTATTGTTTCATCTCACAGAAAATCTAACTGGGCCCCGTAGCCTTCACATAAATTCTACTGAAGCACCCTAAATCTGCTCGAAACGTCTTAAATGCCCTTAAACTTCTCAGATAGCCTCCATGAGAACCCCGTACACTCCCCTTAAAGGAACCCTTCTTGAGCCTCCTCTGAAACCTTCGAAAATCACTGAAATGCCTTAAAACTCCACACCAAAAAAAAAATAACCCAGAAGCCTCCGCAGACTTCCCTTAAACACTAATGAAGCACCCTGAAACTGTCTGATAGCCTCGGAAACCCATGGAAACACCTTGAGACCCCCATCATACACTTTTTTTAAACCCTATTGAAGGCCGCTCAAACCTCAGGAATCCACTGAATCAAGCCCTGATATCCACTAGAACGCTTTGAAATCCTTCAGTTCACCCATGGAGACCCCCGAAAACTGTACTGAAGTGTTCTCAAACTTATTTAAATGACTCCCTCAAACTTCATAAAATGCATTGAAATCACTCAGACAACCCGCTCCCCGATCACCTATGAACACTCAAATCCACTAAAATGCGTCAACATATTTGGAAAGGTCTGAAAATTTCTCATTGAACCCCTTAAGATCCCTGTAATCTTCCAACTCTTCTGATACTCCTTGAAGGCCTCCGCTTAAACGCCTTGAAAATCATTTGAATCCCCTATGAAGCTCTCATGAAGGCCTCAGATGCCCCCTGAAACCCCGAGAAACCCTTCTGAAACTCCTTTTAAGATGAAAGTCTCGGAATCTTCCTGGAATGCTTCTGAGTATGCTTAACCACTCACACTGTTTTATAACTGTGGAAGAGCTAATAGAAAACTTAGTTGAGAAACCCTAAGTGTGTCCTAGTGAGGAAGTTACGCCAATAGGACGTGAAGGCCCTTACACTTTTGTGCTTTTATGCTGGTCGGCCTTGGCGGGGTGAAGAACTGCAAGGTCGCAATCTACGAATGTTTGTGGCAGTACAGGGCTCACGTGACAGCGAAGATTGGAAAGAAAATGTGCTGCTTGCTTCTTCTGTGAAAATGAAAACGGCGCCCCGGATACAGGAACAGCGAGTTTGAGCAATTCTGAGTGGACAAGAGAATGACATTTTGATGTCCAATAATCCTTGAAGAGGTTTTGAGAACCGTCATAAAACCTTTATGACTTTCATTTTGGTTTTATGATGGCTCTAACACCCTCTTCTAGTTTTTTTTGATTAAAAATTGTTACTTTGGTGGCGCAATTGACGGTTTCATACACACCATAGAATAATGGGGTTAGTGAGCGGATGAACTGCACTCTGGCGATACAAAGGCCTTAACAATGGCTACCATGTGAGAGATTTTGTAGCAACAAAGATGCGTCCATGTGTGGAATGTGGATTGCATTGATAGCGATACGGTCGTGAAGAGCGACCGCAAATTTCCTACTATCGATTTCATCAAGGTTCCGGTGGTTTGTGACCAGAAATTCAGAAGAGTTTGTAACGGAAGGAAATCCAAACGACTCGCGGTGTATGACGATACCGGAGAAGAGTTCAGAAGCTTTTTAGAGGACGATACAGTAGAGCCGGTGGTACAGCTGCTAATATGCTGCTTGTTAGCATTTCGATAGGAAGGCTGAACTACTATGAATTGGCAGTAGGGCCAAGAATTAAGTGATAAGCTACCATGCGAGATAAGAGAGACTCTCTGTTGAGGAACAGCACGTGGAACTTGATGAAACTGTCACCGAGGCGTATCGCTGTGACCAATAGTAGGTGTATCATGTAACGGCTGCGGGAACGATCCATGTTTGTGGTTGTAACTAGTGGGCGATTCCTGCCCAGCACTAGTGAGATTCCCCTCCTTCAACTGCCTTAGGGTTGGCGTACACGCTTGACTATCGTGCCAAGGAAACTCTTAAACACTTCGATTGAACGCAAACCCATTTCATTTCACTTTCTACACATACTAGGTACCGTAATACGGGGTATCATTGATCAGCGGAGTAAAATTGATGGGCTTGACCGACCTCACAAAATGCTCAAACAAGCATTTTACATTGAATCAAATTCTGCTATCGAATGGTATATCGTAATCTGCTATTATTTAGCTATTAAATGACATGTAATTCATAAAAATTGAATTACATAAATATTGAAATAAATCTATTTTTCCAAAACTGTGTTTCATAACGCCATAAGATACATTGTAAAACATTCATGCTTGGCATGAATACTAGATACAATATGAGATTCGAAATCACTGTATTAGTTCAATATGATATCCTGGAGATGAATTAAATAAATGAAACTTCTATAAAAGTGCTCTTTTTCAATAAAATTTACGATTTTTTAAAAGACGGCATTAAATTTCTTAAGCCATTGCCTACCTTTAGGCGTTATTCGCAGTTTGGAAGATTTTAATATTTAAATAACTTAAAAAGTACAAGACTTGTAAGAATTTGGACAAACTATTCGAAATCAGCGTCCCCAAATTAAGTAAGTTAGGGTATTTTCAACACAAACGAACATTGATCACTGACATGATCAATGTTACCCCAAATCAACAAAATCAAAAATAAGATTAAAAAGTCTATTTAAACATGTTTTTAAGTTTTACAATACTTTTTCGAGTAGCTTAACATATACTTAGAGGGCTAGTACTTGTTTTAAAAATATAAAACATGTAACGTTTGCTTTAACAAGAGAATTATTAAAGAAAGAACAAAAATTCTGATCAATGTTACCCCGAATTACGGTACCTTCACGGAAAAAAATCCATTCCCCTAATCATGAATAAAAAATCATGTTATTATGATGTCTGCCAACTCATAATATCATAATTAAAATTCATAATATCATGAATGAGTTGGCCAGAAATATGAATAGAAACAAGCATTTTCATAAATTATATTCATGGTCGCTTCCTAGCGTTACATTTATCTGCCATATGCAATTATATAAATCACGCAGTCGTCCAGCACAGACATGTGGAAAAAGTTGAACCTGCTATTTTTGCAAAGTTTTTATTTGGTTAAAGTAACAAATGTGCATATATGAGGAAATGGAACATCGAAACAGTGTGCCCGTAAGATTCGGCAGGTTGTTGGGAGTTGATTGACTAAAAAGTAAACGCGCAAAAAGTAAACAGTGCCTAGTTTGCGTTTTCGTTGTGCCATCCGTCGTAGCTCCGAGTTTATGTACGGAGGGTGAAGCAAAGTGAGAATCGCGCGTTAATTTTCGGTAATTCTCTCTATTTTTTGGTTTATCCATCGTTTGACGAGTTCGGAGACTCAGCAAGTGATGTGAACTAGTGAACAATTGATGTGGTTTGGAGGGCATCCTTAGCCTGTTGGATGTAGGTGCCAAAGACAAAAATAATAAACCAGCTAAATATGATTATCCGGTGAGTTCGATCATTGTTGTTCTCTTTTATATTTGAACATTACATATCTTCACTAACAAGAGGCCTACTAAAAAGTGCTGCTTGCTCATAGAAAAAAGGATGATGGATAGGTCCCAAAATCATAGAAATGGGCTCTGATATCACGTATTTTATTTTCTTATGATTTTAGCTTGCATCGTTTTATTAATCTAATTAAAAGCATTTGGGACCGACGACGACGGAATCATAAAAGTAATTCTTAATTCCATGAATTCTATGCATGGTTCCATCTCCCTTAACCATGATTTTATGAATTTGACTGAGAAACATTGAGGTCCGACGACCACGGAATCATAAAAGTAATTCTTAATTCCATGAATTCTATGCATGGTTCCATCTCCCTCAACCATGATTTTATGAATTTGACTGAGAAGCATATAGGTCCGACGACGACGGAATCATAAAAGTAATTCTTAATTCCATGAATTCTATGCATGGTTCCATTTCCCTCAACCATGATTTTATGAATTTGACTGAGAAGCATATAGGTCCGACGACGACGGAATCATAAAAGTATTTTTTGATTCCATGAATTCTATGCATGGTTCTACCTCACCAAACCATAATTTTATGAATCTGGTGGTAAAGCATCAGGATCTTTATGAAAATTATTCTTGGCTTCATGAATGCTACTCATGATCCCAGCTTATTTAATCATAGCTTCATGATTATATTTTCCATTTTTGGTCGTCGAAAGCCAAAACAATAACGGGTGCATAGCGTTATGGTGAAATCAATCATAAGATCATAAAATTTAATCATGGTGTATATTTATAACATAAAATCATAAAAATATCGGGAAACTATGAGTCATATTCATGGTCTTGGGAATGGATTTTTTTCCGTGTTTATTAACTTCCCATTTTCTTAGTGTCCAACTCCTACCTCACTTTCTCTTCTCTATGCAGTCGGCGGCTCTCCTTCTCTCGCTCCGCTACTTCATCTTCTCTTCTGTCTCTCCTCCGGTGTCTTTCTCTACTTCCTGCCTTCCAGTGAGTTGGGCGGCCGTTCCGAATCGCGGTTTTTGTCGTGACGCGTTAACTCCAGAACACGTCTCCAAAATGGTCGTGCCTCTATTGTTTGATTAGAAGGCGATTAACTGTATAACGGCGGTCTAACCGCTCGACGGAGTGGCGTTCTTGACGGTTGGGCCAAACTCCGGACCGCGGTTGGTTCTAACGGGGTTAATGTGTTCCTTCCAAACTTGGTAAGGTAGCACTATGTAGAGGTAAGCACTAGTTTTAAAACTATAGCACAGGGGTCCGGTAGGGGGGATTTTAGCGTTTAATGATGGGACCGGTCGGGATTCAATATGGTATGGCGTGGATTACCTGGATGATATCACCACTTCACTACTTCCACTGTTCACAGACCAAAGTTTTAAATTTGTTGATTTTGTAGATTGGCTTTTAACTTTTCTTTTGCTAGCTCTCGTCTTGCTTTTGCGAAAGTTGCAATGTAATTACGGCCGTCCTGCAATCCACTCATCTTATTTCGCCCCATCATGGCCCCCTTTATACCACCCACAATGGCCGCCCAATAAGTCCTTCTGCGACGCCTGGTGGTAAGTAGCAGAGATATTTGCTGCGTTACATCACATTGGGTGTTGGGTAGTGTCCAGATGTAATATTTAAGCACCTTCTTGGATATATTTTACACAACAACTGTGTATCGTATGTAATCACGGTAATCTCATAAATCTTGGACACTTCACACACCACCGGTTAATACAAGGTGGAAGAAGGTCGGACGGGACACCGAGTACTTGGTCGTGTACGTGGACGATCATTACTGCAGGGATCTTGAAGGATGTGGAGACGGTGACGCGATGCTTGACAACGAAGATCAAAGTGACTGACGGAAATGATGTGAATAGCGTTCTTGGGACGCGTATAGAACGTGAGGTAGAAGAAAGTGTGACGAAGACCAACCGGAAGCTGTTCTTGCAAGATTTACTCCGAAGAATTGATATGGAGAAGTGAAGTCTGTCTCCGCTACCTCAATGGTTCGGCTCTAGTTGGAGAAAGACACGAAGGACAAGCGGACGTAGAGCTGATGGGTTGTCTGACGTTCGTGTCATTGATGCAGAGGTTGAACATTGTGGCAGCTGCTTTGTATTACTGTAGCCAATAAGAGAGCTCTCCTACCGATTACCATTGGATTGGTCTTCACTTCTGATCGCCGGTCGGTAATGGGGCTTGAGGATAAAAGGATAGATGGAATAAGCGGAAGCGGAAAACCGTCTTACCACAGACGTATCACTTTGAGCAAAATGTGATTGAATCATCGTCACGAAAACATAATCACCCACTGCTAATCAAGCTATATTTCGCAAACTCACTGAATAGATGGCGGTCAATGTGATTTATACCACATTGGATGGCGGTTGCTGGGAAACGCCAAACGTGAGCGAAAACGATGCGAGCGCCGTGAGTGAGACATTTGCGAACTACAGATTATTTGAATTATCCGTTTGTCTGCGGTTTCACTTTCATCAATTATAGCGAAGATTAAGGTTCTCTGCAACGCAGAAGAAGGACCTGATTCGAGAAGCACGCATGCGGCTCAGGTACTTTAGCTCGAAAAACCAACCAGCGTACATCATGACGAAGAGATTGTCAATTAGAGCGCAATCAAGTCATCGTGTGGCAACAGTTGAATGTACTCAGCCCATGATGTCTCTTATATTTCTTGAAATTCCTCTCAGAGTTTCTCCCGAGATTCATCCAAATGTTCTTCCAATAATTTTTCCAGAGATTCCACACGAAATTTTTCTCGTGATGTCTCCTTTTGCTCTCTGAGAAATTGTCCGGGTATGTTTTTCCTAGTTTCTATCGGGATTTTTGCAGGATTGTTGCCTGTAATTCTCCCAATGATTCCCGGAATCTCTTCTTGAGTTCCTCTTGTAATTCTTGAAATTACCAGGGATTCCTTTTCTTCGGCTTTCTGAGAATCCAACAGCTGATATTCCGGTGAAATATTCAACGATTCTCGGAAACGTTTTTCATCCATTTTTCGGTAAAATTTTGGTAGAGATTATGTACCGAATTTTCGGTAGTTGGGTTCTTGGCCTATGGTCGGCAAAAAAACTAAGTTGTTGTTTGTTTATTAACAGGGATTTTAACCTTTTATGGGTCATTCATCCTGTAAAAGCAAACTAAATGTTTTTCCGGATATTTTTTATCTATCAAAATGCAACTGGGATACTAATACCCCTCCTTAAATAATTCTTCCTGCGGCGATGATAAGGTCTTGATAATTTGTTCAGGACTATCCGGGTGTTCAAGAGTTCTGCCCTTCACTGGTGACTGGAACCCCCTTGCTACGCCACTAAGCACAGGGAACCGGTAAATAGGGCTGACTTCCGCTGCAGTAGCTATTTCTCCATTTTCGTCCAGGGATGGACCAAATAACAACTTGCTCAACCGTTTATGCCTTGAACGTATACATTTCCGAAAAAAAAAATATAAATTTTACAACACCCCTATGTGTGCCTCGGTTACATCTACGGTCAGACCAGGAAAAATCGCAAAATTAAATGCTTCCTCTACTCAGGATTGTATATAAACGGACGGGACAGAGGAAGGCTGAAGGGATAAATCTGAAACGATTCGCCATGAATTCTAAATGCAAAGTGAGTTAATAGCATGAGTGGTAATACTATCCGTTACATCGGGCGCACTTAGGAGTAAGCTTTTCTGGTCACCGTTGCCTACTGCTGCGATGCCTGGGCTGGCTGGCAGGGGGTCCGAGTGCAAAGCCGAAACGTATAAATCCGACCTTGTTTGCGCAGTGGCCTCAAAAGGGCTCTTGTTGCACCATCATCATCATCATCATCACCACCGTCGACGTCGCAGGAGGCTGTGCCACGAGGGGTAAATACGGTGGGATAATCGCTTCAATTGAACAAAGCAAACTGAAAATGCGAATACAAATGGAGTGCACTAGCGTCTAATTGGGTGTAATTTATTTAAATAAACAGTAGGCTGTGATTTAGGTGCGGGGTGTCGTCCTTACCGGCGGCGACGGCGACAGCAGATGTTTTCTTCCTTTGTCCCGGGGCTGCCGTGAAAGCTGAGAAGGACAATCGGAGCGCCCCACTTCGGGAAGCCCACCTAAGAAAGAAGCTACTGACTGGCTGGCTGTCGTCAATTGTTGGAAATTGTGTAAAACACGCTAATTTTTAATCATCAGTCTACCTCAAGACGGTCGCGGAAAAAAAGGTAAAAACAAGCGGCTGCGGTGGCGGCGATATCATGTTTCCGGATCGTCTGCTGTCACCTTTATCTTTATATCTTCTTATGGCGTCTTAGGTCGGGAAAATCTGTTCTGCAAGAAGACGGAGTCCCCTCAGTTTAAAATGCTATGTAAAAATTGAGTTGGGGATTTAATTCCTAGAAAGTGATCCACTGGAAGAACGAGAACAATTTCAAAACGTGTTAACAAATGTTGGTCCTTTTTGTGTATGAAAAGTTTTTTGTGCTGGACTGTTGCTTGATTTGGATTTTTTCAACTAGATCACAAATGTGGGGGAGATTCAAATATAATTTCATTCTACAGTTATCTAATAGTCTACACTGAAATAAATTTAGTTGTGGAAACTACCGATTCCATAGTAAAATTACTAACCGTACCTATGACTCTCAACCGACAACAAAATCTGTTAAGGTAACTGAAATATGCTTGAAATTACAATGCATTGTAGTAAATTCAACTAAAAGCATAGTCGTCTCAACAACAAAACATTGTTAATTTTTCGAGGACACGCATTTTACAGCACAGTATGGTTAAAAATACAATGCTCATTTGTTAAATTAAGATTTTTTTGGTAATGTTAACTGCACTGCTAGTTAAGTTGACAGTGTTTTAGTGGAATTAACTGGAAATTGTTGTCGGTTGAGAATCATAGGTACGGTTAGTAATTTTACTATGGAATCGGTAGTTTTTAAAACAAAATTTATTTCAGTGTACAATCATATCCGCAACAACATTTCAAAAGGGCGTCATTGCTTTGGTTGCCTTCTCACAAAGCTGTGGATCGTATCTTATCGCATCCGAACTATCACAATCAGAAAGATGAAATCCTCCTCTTTCGTCATGTGTATATTGAGCCCGTTACTCTCAGCATGGTCTTGCTAGTTCAATGCTAGTTACCTGTGCGTTTCTGATATATAGGCCTCTATACAGCTCTTGTAAATTCAACCATCGCTAGAACCAGAAACGAGTTGAAATAGCAGTTCGCTTCCTTCCTTAGTAACACACTTGTGACAGTGCGCTGTGCACTGCTACCAACCAAGTGAGCTAGAGGTGCCAACGTTGTGTAACGGCGTTACACACTGTCAGTCGAGAGGGGTATGAATATATTTATATCAAGGCACGTATGCAAGACACCTTACAAGGATGCGGTATGAATCAGAGAATGGCGGAGGAAAACAGGCATTCTGGGAAAATTTTTGGTCATCTGCTGCTGGAACAAATCTATATACCTAGACTACGGGTAGAAAGTATTTCCTTAGAAATAAAAGGTGTTGCTGTTGATTTCATAAGAACAGTTAGGAGAATTTGGAATTCATCCAAGCCAATTTTCCAAAGAATCCTCTAGAATATATTCACAGAAATTACTCCAGAATTACCCACCGGGATTCTTACAAAAAATTACGAGGATATTCCTGTCTAGACTCGTCCCGAAACTCTTTCAGTAGATTATTTTTGCGGGAATTCTTTCTGAATGTACCGGATTTCTACAGGAATTGCTTTACGAAATTCTCCAGATACTGCTTTTCGATTCCCTTCTGGAATTCAATCCCGGATTTCACCAGAGTTTCATCCCGGATATCTCCAGGCAGACCTTCCGAGATTCTATCTGGAATTTCACCCGAAGATTCCTTTAGGAATTATATCCGGCAAACCCTTTGTGGATTAAATTACATATTCGTTCCGAGATTTCTCCTACAGATTGACTCTGTAATTCCTTTCCGGATTCCTCCGAGAATTCCATTCGGGCATCCTCCAGGAATTCCATCAAGAACTCATTCCGGGATTCCTTCAGAAAATCCTCCCAGGATTACAGTAGGAACCTCTAAGAGTTCATCCGGGAATTCCTCCAGGAGTTCCCTAGGAAAGTCCTGTGAGAAAATTTTCGAATCCCACCGGGAATCTGCGAAATTTATGTCAGAAATTTCTTTTAGAAATTCCTCCAATTATTATTACAAAACACTTACAAGGAATTCACCCAAAAATTTCTCCAGAAGTTTCTTCTGGGAATTCTTCCAGGAGCTCCTCCGGGAATTCATCCAGGAGTTCCTCCGGGAATTTCTCCAGGGGTTCTTCAGGGAATTCCTCCAGACGTTCCACTGGGAACGTCAGAAGGAGTTCCTCCAGAAGTTGCTAAATTAATTTCTCTAGCGATTCCTCCGGGAATTAATCCGGGAATACCTCCAGGAATCCCTCCGGGAATACCTTCAGGAATTCCTCCAGGAATTCCCCAGGGAATTCCTCCTGGAAGTCTTCAGGGAATTCCTCCAGCTGTTCCTTCGGGAATTCCAACAGGAGTTCCTCCGGAAACTCCTCCAGGAATTCTTCCGTGGATTCCTCTGGGAATTCCTCCACTAATTCCTCAATCCGGGAATTCCTCAAGCAATCCCTCCGGGATTGTTCAATCAGGAGTTTCTCCGGGAATTTCTCCAGGAGTTCTTCCACGAGTTTTTCAGGGAATTCCTTCGAGGGTTCCTCAAGGTCTACAAGTCTACAATCATATCCGCAACAACATTTCAAAAGGGCGCATCGCATCGCACAAGAGCAATCCATTATCACAATCAGAAAGATCAAATCCTCCTCTTTCGTCATGTATATATTAAGCCAGTTACTCTCAGCATGGTCTTGCGTTTCTGATATATAGGCCTCTATACAGCTCTTGTAAATTCGACCATCGCTAGAACCAGAGACGAGTTGAAAAAGTAGTTCACTTGCTTCCAGCCTCACCGCACGGTGTTAATCTATCATCCAACACCTTCAAAATATAAAACCAGCGAACTGTGCCGCATCATCTTCAGAATAATCAGCCTGGCATTAACACACCAATACAGCCGAACCTCCATTTAGGTAACGAGTCGGGACTGCCCGGACTTTTTAAGGTTGCAAAGAAGTTTGAGAAAGGCAAGTGGCTTGCAGTTGTAAAGGGGAGGGGGTCAAGGCTTTCATATGTAAAGGTGGGATGGTCAAAGGGATCTCAATGGAGTTTTTAGGAAGAGAGGGGGTCAAAGGCGTTTCCAGGTGATTCAGGGCGTTTCAGGAGGTTTCAGAGGGCTTTTAGGAGGCTACATATGCTCTCAGGTGAACTTCACGGAAGTTTCAGTGGCGTTTCAGAGCGTTTCAAGCCGTTTCATGGCGTTTAACGGCGTTTCAGGTGGTTTCAGAGGCATTTTAGGGGGCTTCAGAGGCGTTCACGTGCGTTCCACATGGATTTCATTTGTGTTTCAGAGGTGCTTCAAGGCGTTTCAGGAGGTTTCAGAGAGGTTTTGTGGAGCTTCAGGGTTTCAGAGGTTTCAGAGAAGTTTTGTGGGGCTCTTAGGTGAGTTTTACGGAGGTTTCATGAAGGTTTGAGAGGCGTTTCAAATCGTTTCAAGGTGTTTCCTGGCGTTTTAATGCGTTTCAGGTGGTTTATTGAGGGCTTGGGCTTCAGAGTCTCGCAGGTGTATTTCACGGAGGTTTCATGGGGGTTTCAGAGGCGTTTCAAATCGTTTTTGGGCATTTCAGAAGGTTTTCGATTAAC
The DNA here is from genome assembly GCF_035046485.1 of Aedes albopictus. NCBI lineage: Eukaryota > Metazoa > Arthropoda > Insecta > Diptera > Culicidae > Aedes > Aedes albopictus. Next base: position 166,462,457 of record NC_085136.1, read on the forward strand.
TTGAGGAGGCTTAAGAGACACGCAGGTGAATTTCACTGATGTTTCATGAGGGTTTCAGAGACGTTTCAAAGCGTCTTAGGGTTTTAGGGGGCTTCAGAGGCTCTCAGGTTGATTTCACGGAGGTTATAAAGAAGTTTTGGAGGTATTTCAAAGTGTTTCAAAGCGTTTCAGGGCGTTTTAATGCGTTTCAGGGCGTTTCAGGAGGTTTATGGGGCCTTAAGGGGGCGTCAGAGGCTCGTAAGCGAATTTCATGGAGGTTTCATAGGGTAAAGGCGTATCGAAGCCTGGCCTTAACTCCAGGGAGTTCTCTTAGATACAACTAGTACTTACCTGAGGTTGCGTGAGTATGAACCTTAGTCGTAAATCTCTTAGAGACAACCAAATACGTTGGGAGATCCGATGACCTATACTCAAGGAAGTTCTTGGAGATCCTTAAACTGACAACGAACGCACCACTTGACAGTACACAGTTGCATGAAGCTAGGCAAGCATAAATTTCACTCATAGATCACTGATTACGCTTGTAGATCAGATGACCTTAACTCTAGGGAATTCTCAGATATGCTATACAATCATAGAACCCACCTTTTGATAGAACTTAGATGCCTGTGGGCTGTGTGAGTATGAACCTCATTCTTAATGCTCTTAGATACAACAAGGGCTACTCGTAGATTTGATGACCTACACTCAAGGGAGTTCTTTGAGAACCTTAAAGAATCATTGGTACCTCTGTTGACCTATACGCAAAGAAGTTCTTGGAATTCATCAAACTGACAACGAACTCACCACACAACACATAGCAACACATAGGCTGTAAAAGCATAAATTTCATTCATAATGCTCCAATAGATCACTGATTACGCTTGTATATCAGATGGCCTAAACTCCAGTTAGTTCTCGGATACTCTTAAACTTTTAACCCTTAAACGCTCCATAAACGGCCCTTAACTCTTAATTCTACTTTTTTTTCCGT
>NC_085136.1:166463452-166491807 GCF_035046485.1 Aedes albopictus
TTCTGTTTTCACCAATCGCGACCCCATCGCGACTTCTGATGGGGGAAAGGAACAAAACAATGCAGCAAATGTGATCCAAACTAATATTTTGAAGCGTTGCGAAGTTTAGATTCCTTTAATAAATTGTGCTCAAAATTGTACTGTTATGGTAGTAGAGAACATGATAGATTTCGACAATGATTTTTCATAAGGACCTTACTGACTTGATCGATATCTCTTCGTCGACTCTCTCTTTCGCTTATAACTTGATCAAAACAAACAAAAAGTTCCTTTTGTTTCTATAGCAACATGTAGTCGTCTTCTTCGCATTTCAACCAAAAAATCTTTGGAAAAATCAATACACATTCTGTGATAACACGAATCGATGAAGAGAACTCGAAAATGTCAGTTAGGTCCAAATGAAAAATCTGTATCGATTTGTTCACTATTCATTTTACTATGAAAAGAGAAGAAGCAACAAAATCATGATTATGAATCGTGTAATGATTTTTAAGTGTAAGTTGTGAGGAAATGTACATAACGGTAATCGAGAATAGATGCTTTGATCAATGTTTTCTAATTATGCAGCACAGTGGGAACACAGACTGCTATACTTTACCAAGTCACTGTAGGCATTCGTTCTATAGTTTCGACGATAATTGATGCACGTTGACGAACACCGTGGCTAAACATCTAGCACTGAGATTGTGAGCCGTCTATAAACAAAGTAGCCCTATCTTCTGACTTTTTGAAGCTCTACCAGATACTCGTGACGGTAGACGAAACCAATGTGAGGTAACCGAAAAGTGGAAGCAGCACTTTAGCGAACACCTGAATACAGTGATGATTCGTTCGTTGAGAGCTCGTTAGATGGGCTGTCTCGATGGTTGAATGTTCACTGGTTGGGGATAAACCTAAATTAAAAGCACTGTCAATGTCAAAATAGATGTCAAAACGAGTTTGACGTCTGACCGCCGTCGCATCACAGCTCCTGTATACAGAACGTTTACGCAAGTATGTGAGTGTTCCGTGACGTATTTCTCGACACTTGCGTGTGTCTAGAGCATTTTGATCAGTTGTCAGTTGCCCCAACGAACGAACACGATTCGCTAATCGGGGCGCAGTCGTGACCCAACCAGCGAATCCGGACTGTAGTTCAGGAACCGCTGGTATTGAAAACCATGGTAGCAAAAGAAATGACAACTCCCTCGCTAAGTGAAATAAGAGATGAGAACCTCTCAAATACAATAAGACAACAGGTAAGATTGATATTGCAGGATATGAACGAGAACGTCTTTCCTGGAAAGCTTCCGCTGAATACGCTGAATACCCGCGCTATTATTGCTGCGGCTGTATGGGCTCTTGGCTGGGAAACTTACAAGATTGTTGAAAGCAACAATGGGCAGAGCGAACTAAACAGCGTGAAGGACACGCTATTTCATTTGAATCACGACAGGGACTACGTGCCTCAAGGTGGTGTCGAGTCGCTCCGGATTACGTGCAGTTTCGGATGCTGCAGAAATTCCACATACAAATATATATAATACAAATCTAATTACCGCAGGGTACATCAATAGTGTTTATATACTCTACAGGTGGGAGCCTAGGATTCCTTCCTAAACGAACCTTATCCACACACCACCAGATTCGGCACCTTCTCCGGGAGGTAACCGAGCTTCGGGTGCACAGGTGGCTCAAGCTTTCAAAATACATCAGCCCAGCTAGGAGTGCCTCAGACACATCACGATACCATCCTCATGATATTATCGCGCTTATCTTTTATTAGAGTCGTGCGGCGGTCTTACTGCGAACGTCAAAATATCCGCATGACAGTCGCAATGTCAAAATAGTTTGTTTTGCTCCAGACTATTTTGACGGTTATTGTTGTTTGTTCTGGAAAGGACTGACTTTAAAGCTGGAGGTATGCAAAATATTTTAAGTGTTACTTGTGTTTTATCCACTATTTCTCAAATTGCTATGCATTTTAGGCAACAGAGACACGACTTCTAGCCATGGCCAAAATAACCATGCCTTATCAAATACGGTGTACCATTGCCTATATGGGTATTATTACCTGGGATACAAAAAGTGTGAACTTGCTAAAATTTGTGCTTGTGTAGCCTCGTCAACTTTAGTCTCGGGATAGTTGCGCTTGCTGGTCTTATCAAGAAAACTGAAGATTTCGTAAGCAGGAGCGTCTTCATCCCAGCATATTGCAGCAGCGGGAGGACCGTGGGTAGAACTATTTTCGGAAGCTGCAAGAATTTCGTGGATCAAATCGTTGAACACAGCCGCTCGGTGAATGAACTTCGGTTCTGTTCCCTCCTACTACAATACATTCACGAGGATCCAATGTTTTCTGGCTCTTGAATCGTTTTTCGAACACGGATGCTTTGTATAGGATTTTTTGTCGTTTGGTTGGTTTTCGCCAGCGGTAGAGTCGAATTTCTGTTTCTAAAAAGCAGGGATTGGCGGCATGCACCGTGCGGTGCGAAAAAAGCGTGTGTTTCACACAATCGCAGGTGCTCGTCTCCCGTTTTGCCGAGAGACAAGAGACGTATGAGTGAGAGCTTTCGTAATTGTGCGAGGGACAATCGCAGCACTAGCTCTACGGCGCAGGGAGTAATGCGCGGTGCTTGGGACTGTGCTCGTCTCCAAACAGAAAAAATCAATTAATAAATTAATTGAAGAGTTTGTGTTTTCGGCAAAGTTGTTAAGCTTGTCAAGGGTTGACAAGTGATGGGTCGTTTGATTCGAATTTTATCCAATCGTGCGTAGTATCAAGCCGAGTGCCAAGCACGGAGACAAGCACCGAGAGAGTGCATACGACAGAGCATGAGAGACAGGAGAGCTCCAGCGCGCGGCAAAGTAAGCGAGCAACACACAACCGATTGCGCGTACTCGTCTCCTTTCTAGTTTGTTGTGCTGTCTCGTAGCAGAGTGTGCGGCACGCAAAGAGTTTTGAGTCGCACCCTATCCCTGCTAAAAAGACATGTTTGAATACTTATATTGAAGCAACTTAGAATTATTAACTACCTAGCTTTGGTCCTGTTGATGAAGCTTCACTTCCAGTACTTTGCATATCCAGATCAGGTTCCTCTTCAAGGTATTCTTCATTCGAATATTTGGCGACTCGTTTTCCTCACATTCCACTTCATCGTGGCCACTGTTGATTCCTGGGTCTTTTTACTAAAACAGTCCACTTACCGCTGAGATTTGAATATTCGATGTTTTCATGGTGCAAACGAGAGAATCAACTTAATAATTTCACCAGCCGCGAATCTCGAGCTAAAAAAAATTATTTGTTTACGAATTTGCTGCCCGCTGTTTATAGGTGCACAGAGTGAGATAAATATGTCTATGGGCGATGCACGATTTCATTCGTTTGACAGTTAAGCAGCGCCGTGTTGTCCAGTGTGGAACTTAGCGGTTTGCTGTATGGCAGCAGCCATCGCTGGAAGAAAACGTCATGAAATTCAAGGAAGCATCGACAATTTTCAGTGAGAAAAGCAATATCTTGTAGGTAGCGCTCAGTAGTGTGATCGCGCGGTAGTTCCCGCAATCCAACTTGTCGCCCTTTTTGTAGATGGGACACACGATACCTTCCATCCATTCCTCCGGTAATACTTATGGTGATTATCTCGGCACATGTCGGCTTGTGGCACAAAGCCTCTGCGCGAGCGGTTCAGCTTCTCGTAGAACTTTCGTGTGTCCTTATCGCGGTACAGCTCTTCCATCGCTTCGCGATCTCGTTCTTCCTGCTGGCGCTTCTTCATTCGGGAGACTGAGTTCTGCCTGTTCCGCGTCTGTCTGTAACGTGCCTCATTCGCTCTCGTACGGTGTTGCAGCATTCTCGCCCATGCTGCATTCTTCTCGTTTTTCAACTGTTCACATTCGCCGTCGTACCAGTCGTTTCAGTGATTCGGAGTCGCGAAGCCTAGTGCTGTAGCCGAGGTACTACCTATGGCGGATCGGATGTCCCTCCAGCCATCTTCAAGTGGAGCTGCGCCAAGCTGCTCTTTCGTTGGTAGGGCCACTGCTAACTACTGCGCGTAGTCTTGAGCCACTTCTATGTTACGAAGTTGCTCGATGTTGAGCCGCGGCGTTCGACTTCGACGCATTGTAATAACTGTCGAAAGTCTTGAGCGCATGCATACAGCGCATAAGTAGTGATCCGAATCTATATTCGCACTGCGGTATGTGCGGACATTGATTATATCCGAGAAGAATTTGCCGTCAATTAGAACGTGGTCGATTTGGTTTTCTGTTTGATGGTCGGGTGATCTCCAGATGGCTTTCTGGATATCTTTGCGGGGGAAGAAGGTGCTTCGGACTATCATACCACGGGAGGCTGCAAAGTTCACGCATCGCTGGCCGTTATCATTCGATACGGCGTGCAGGCTGTTTCGCCCGATTACCGGTCTAAACATTTCCTCCCTTCCTACCTGCGCGTTCATGTCGCCGACAACGATTTTCACGTCACGCGGCGAGCAAGCATCGTATGTTTGCTCTAACTGCGCGTAGAACGCTTCTTTCTCGTCATCAGGTCTCCCTTCGTGTGGGCAGTGGACGTTGATGATGCTGTAGTTGAAGAAACGGCCCTTAACTCTTAACATGCACATCCTTGCGTTGATCGGCTGCCACCCGTTCACACGTTGTCGCATCTTGCCCAACACTATAAATCCTCTTCCCAGTTCATTGGTGGTGCCACAGCTTTGGTGGAAGGTAGCCGCTCGATGCCCGCTTTCCACACTTTCTGTCCAGTCCAACAAAGCTCCTGCAACGCCACGATGTCGAAGTTGTGGGGTTGAAGTTCGTCGTAAATTATCCTGTCACATCCTACGAAACCTAGTGGCTTGCAATTCCATGTTCCAAGTTTCCAATCGTAGTCCTTATTTCGTCGCGTGGGTCTTTGCCGATTGTATCGAGTCGTATTTTCTCCTTCGTTATTCGCAATGGGGATTTTTACGGGTGGCTTATTGGGCCTACGCCAACACTCCTGTCTCGTCGGAGGGCCATCGTGCCAGTTCTGTTTAACGTCCCAACCAACACTGGGACGACCACGCTGATGAGGCTACCACCTTGGATCTAGCTGGGCGTGGTGCAGCGTTTCTTACTCAGCCACTGGATGCCAGGACAGACGCTGTTTGAGCCACACCTCCTTGGTGAACAAACGGAAACGCTCGAATCGTACCTCCTCAATCTAGCTGAAGTCAGAAGGACAACAGTGCCCAGGCTGCACTACCAGCTAAGCACACAACTCTTAGCTGGCGGTCGATTGACCCGTGGAAGCATGAGGTAGGAACTTGTGAGGACCAGAGCTATGTTGGACGCTCTCCTTATCGACTCACCGTTTTGCAGCCAGAAGTTGGTATATCGGGGTGAATTTGTTAGACGTCCTCGTTATTCCTTTCTAAGCTTTCTTGGTGCCAACGGAATACTTGAAACGTATTCAATTGAAGCTACCTTCACCAGATCCAAATTCTTTGACTGCATTCGCCAGTTCATATCATCGTATGCAGTCAAAAGACATCCTGGTCAATATTCACTATGGATCATGTCACCGATCCATCATAGATTACCTCCGTTCAATGGGAATAACTGTGATATTCCTACCAGCTTATGCGACATTTTTTAAACCCCATTCGACTGGTTTTTGGATAGGTATTTGAAAAGATCCTTGAAAAGAACATATGTGGAGAATAGCTGGACTGATATTGCTATCATAAGCTGCTTTGAGCTGAGCCTTAATTTTGTTGACTAATGCGACTAGCTCGATCCTTCTCCAATGGTTGCAGCAAGTTCTGTTCCCGAAGACTTATTCGACGTAGCCTGGCTACAGAATCCGAAAATCTGTGCACAACAACAGGTACGTTTTTTTAGATCCAAGTTGTAACATGGCCTCGTCAACTTTAGTCGCGGGATAGTTGCGCTTGCTGGTCTTATCATGGAAACTGAAGATTTCGTAAGCAGGAGCGTCTTCATCCCAGCATACTGCAGCAGCGGGAGGACCGTGGGTAGAACTATTTTCGGAAGCTGCAAGAATTTCGTGGATCGAATCGTTGGACACAGCCGCTCGGTGAATGAACTTCGGCTCTTTCTCCTCCTACTACAATACATTCACGAAGATTCAATGTCATGTTCAATGTTTTCTGACTCTTGAATCGTTTTTCGAACACGGATGCAATGTATAGGAATTTTTGTCGTTTGGTTGGTTTTCGCCAACGGTGGAGTCGCATTACTGTTTCTAAAAAGACATGTTTGAATACTTACATTGAAGCAACTTAGAATTATTAACTACCTAGCTTTGATCCTGTTGATGAAGCTTCTTCCAGTACTTTGCATATCCAGATCAGGTACCTCTTCAAGGTATTCTTCATTCGAATATTTGGCGACTCGTTTTCCTCACATTCCACTTCAACGTGGCCACTGTTGATTCCTGGATCTTCTTCCAAAACAGTCCACTTACAGCTCAGATTTGAATATTCGATGTTTTCATGGTGCAAACGAGAGAATCAACTTAAGAATTTCACCAGTCGCGAATCTCGAGCAACAAAAAATGATTTGTTTACGAATTTGCTGCCCGCTGTTTATAGGTGCACAGAGTGAGATAAACATTTCTATGGGCGATGCATGATTTCATTCGTTTGACAGTTAAGCAGCTCCGTGTTGTTCAGACAGCCATTGATACCCCTGATAAAAAATATCATAAAAATACGATAAATTTTATTGTTACAACACCATTTTTTCGAAAAATATTCACCATTAAACGTATTGTAATTTACACGGTACACTCACCATCACCCTTATTGTTCTATACCATTCGGCGAATAGTAAATGGCACTTTTACAATAAAAAATGGTGGTCGTTATGTATCTTAACCATAAAATTTTGAGAAAATTTTCATACACTTTTTCGCGAAAAACAATAGAATGTATTGTGTTTTTATGAGACATTTTTAGGGCAATTTTCAAAAGAAAACAATATATCTTAATGTTTTTTCATTGTTCTTACAATACAATTGAATGGCGTCAAATGAATCGTTGTTACAATAAAAATACAATAATATTTGCAAGCAGTTTTCGCTTTTGAAAATCCATAGAATTTATATTTCCCGCTAACATTTATATCCAGCATTTACGAGCACTAACGGCCGCCAGCATGATATGCACATTTTATGATAAGAGTCAAACTTTCTGATGTCTGTCTGGTATGTGTTGCTTGGCAGCTGTTGATAAGATCTATCATCAATCTTTTCAAATAACTGCCAAATATCACAAGTCAGACCTCAGGTCGTATGATCCATACCATAAATCGTTCACAATTCATGTGGCCATTAGTATCTGTAAATGCTGAAGAAAAATGTTACCGAGAAATATGAATGCTTTGGTTTTTCAAAGGCGAAATCTGTTAACATAACAACAAATATTATTGCATGTTTATTTTAACATCGGTTCCATTGACCCCATTAAACAAATTGTATTTGTATTGTTATCAATGGTAGTTTACTATTTACTAGATTCCTTTAATTTATTGGAAAACAGTAGAAAAATCATTGTTCATCTTTTTCTTGTCGTAACGTCCTCATTTGGCTAAAACCTGCTTTTCAGCTAGTTTTCTATAAGTACTTCCTCAATTATTCATTGAGAGCTTCCTCTGCCAACACGGCTTGACGTCTGTCAGTCGTTGAAGTTTTAGCGAATAACATTCAATAACCGAAACATCCACTGTACTCAAATTTAAAAACTATAAAAAAATATGTTAAGTGATTTTGTATTTGATTATACAAACATGATCCAAGCAACAATAATATTTATTGTTAATTATTTGTTACGAATTGTTTTAAGTGTAATTGAGAAATAATCTCTTTTTTTAATAAAAAGTCCATGAGAACTTTGCAGGCACTTTTGCAACTATATAAAAACAACTTAAATTAATTTTTACTGATAGTAACTTTTAATTGTTATAGAACTATTGAAAAACAATCGAATCAATTAGTCACTAATAAAGCTAATGTTCATTTATTGTACGAACTATATGGGCTTGATTTCTATTGTAAAAAGTAACAATATATCTACTATGTGTTTTATTGTGAACAATAAAACCAGTCATACGTTAATAATATTTACCATGTAATGAATGGTAATTTTTTATCCGGGACATGTTGATTTTAGCAAACACAATTCACCTGTCTAATGAATGAGCGTGTGTATATTTATCAGAGAAAGTCAACGGCGAGTGTCATTACGCTGTAGCTGTGCTGTCATTGGTTAGAATCGCTGATGTTGCATTTATGGCGCGACAAACAATATGCTTAGCTGGTTAATGCAATGGAATTGGCAACCGAGAAAATGCACATTTATGTAGGGGAGCGTGGGGTAGGATGTAATTTTTCAAACTTTCATCATTTTCAATGATAACACTGCTCGACAAAATTTTACAAAATTTGGTGTTATGGGATGAGAAAAAATATAACAGGGGTTTGAGACCCTGGAAGCATCATAGTGAAAGAATTTTTGAAAAATATTGGACCGGGCCTTCACAGTTCAAAACCGAAGTTTGTATGGAGAACTTGGGGTGTTCAATTGATATGCGCATTGGAACGTGCCGTGCATATTTTTAGGCGTTTTCGATATTTGGGCTGGTTTCGTTATTGTCAAATGCCTAAATTTATGCACAGCGCGTTCTAATGCACATATCAATTGAACACCCCAAGTTCTCCATACAAACTTCGGTTTTAAACTGTGAAGGCCTGGTCCAATATTTTTCAAAAATTATTTCACTACAACACTTCTAAGGTCCCAAACCCCTGTTATTTTTTTTTCTCATCCCATAACAAAATTTAGTGTTGAACGGTGTAATTAGCCTCATTTCTTAGGCTTTCAAAGTAGTAACAGCAACTAGACAATATTTGCTCGACACTTCAGCAAAAATATTCTCTGAACTATTGCATTTTCATCGATTTTTTGCCAGTTTTTAAATGGTTCGTAAAACGGAAGTGGTGCAAAAAGGCCATCTGCCATGGGGTTTGATGTCACTTCATGAAAATATTCAAAAATTACGTCCATCAATTTACGGGCATTTCCGATAAAACTCCCCCCCCCCCTCTGTCACGCTTTTTCGTATACTCAATCCTTCAGGTCCTTGGATTGAGCACCACCAAAACTCAAACTACAAAGTATCCGTTCGTATCTCAAGGCCGCAAACCTGCGCCACTGTTGATGCAAGGAGTAGCTAATGAGACACGCTGTTTATTCGCGCGATGTCGCAATCACAATACAAAAAAGGATGATGAGCCGGAGCCGGCGATGATTGGCTCGTTGGATTTGTGCCTTGTTTGTTAATCTTCATCTCTCGCCGGGTTTATATTAGCTCTTGCGGTTGCCTGTTGGTTAGGCTGGTGGTGGTGCTTGTGCCCCCGGTAGAAGCTTTGTGGAACAGAGAAAAATCCGCAAAATAATCAACTTTTCTTTTGAAGTTTGATTACATAGATAAAAGCCTTCATTTCTGCTTTTGCAACTGTTTTTTTTTCCTCTGGTGGAAAACTTGTTCGCAAGAAAATCATCAGAACACTCGCGCGGCTGCATGGCAAATACCACACAGATAATCACTACGGCGGCAGCCGAATAGTAAAGGGGGGAAATGCTGCGAAAGATTCAAATAAGCATGCAATTAGCATAACATCAAAAAACAAAAATGTTTCTCTTCATTGGAGCAATTTTCCTATTTAAATGACTGGTTGGCATGTTGGCAGCGTTTGTAGATTTTTTTTTTATGTTATCCCAGGTCCGAAGTTGGAGAGCTCGATGAACTAACAGATTCATTGTCCTTTTTGATTTTTTTTTTCCACTTTGGAATGTTTCTGATGCCTTGTTCAAACTCAAAGGGACAAACCAAACGGAACAACGACCAAATGTCGTCCCTTTTTTCGTGATTGGTTTCTAGTGCCGGGGTCTGCGGCACGAGACGTAAACCGCAAATGATCGCTCGTGATGAATTATTTATTCCGACGAAAGCAATTAATTAAAAAGTCGAGAAAATTAATTAACTCTACCGGTGTTCTATCGCTAGGCTGTTTTGTTTTAGATTGCCTATGTCGGAGTGCGGCTTCAGCTTAGACAGCAGGGGTGGCGTTTTAGCTCCACCAAAATTTCTAAATGGATGGCCACAGCAGATGCTCTCTTGATTGCATTCTAACAGTTGTTGTGTTTTGCGACTTATGCGGTTGAGTGTACTGGCGATAACTATCACGATTGTTGATAAATTTTCAATTTGTTTTTTAATCCTCTTATTTATTATCATTCTACCAATTACGTTCCATACGTTATTTTTCACGCGCAGAAAAATAAAATGTAAATGCAAATAAATTTCTGTTTAGTCAAAACGATTTTCTATTTTACTGTAGAGCATTTCCAGCTTGAAACTCAAAAAAATGCCATTTTTGACTCGATATTTTTAATTTTCATGGGATTTTGTTAATGCGCTAGATTTCGTGAACCAACGGAAAGATCGTGAAAACATATTCAACGAGAAAGGCACACTAATCTATTCAATACAAAGATCTTTAATTGTTGTATAGCAATCGAAATAACTACACAGTCATAAATACTGTTTTGGGACTGGTCCTTCCACAGTTTAAGGGCTTTCTTTGCCTGCCATTGCATGGATTTGTATGGAACGGAATCGAACCCGCCGTCTCCGGATTGACGGAAAATGTTTTTTTTTTAAGAAAATTTGGAATAAGGGGTTGGTTTGGCAAGGAATTTGCTAATGCGATAGGGTAAAAAATATAATTTGGACATGCACGGCGATATTTATCTTGTTCCAGGGTGCTAATTAAAGTAGATACTTCTCAATATCGATTATTGAATCAAACAGACCCTATTCTGAAGAATTTCGTTGAAAATACGCTGAACAATTACGAATTTACTTCAAAATTAACGAAAATGTAATTTTTTTCACTAAAACCCCTCAAATGCACAGGTATGCAAGACGACATACACTTCACAGTCACATGCAATATTCACCCTAAAATCGTTAAAATAATAATTGTAAGACATTTAAATGCCTTATTGCAATGAAAAATGTCCAACAAAGAAGCATTAGGCAGCCAATCTCTTATCATTCATCTAGAGAATCGCGCCACTTGGGCGGTGGCTTCTATATTCGTCTGTTTTCCACTATAACTCAGTCAAATTTGAACCAATTGACACAACTTTTGAATTGTGGTGAGATAGGTATAGTATCCACCCGTGTACAACATTTCAAGTCAATTGGTTCCAAATTGACTGAGTTATAGTGGAAAACAGACGAATATAGAAGCCACCGCCCAAATGGCGCGATACCCTAGTACGCTTAAAATAGGTGATGTCCAAAATACATTACCAGTTTTCTACTTCTATGATTTAGCAGTACATATGGCTAAACATTGAGATAATTGCCCTGTCCAAATTATATATACCTGAGGGTGTCCACAACATATATTCGGTGTCCAAAATGCAATTCTAACATGTGATTTGAAATTGTGAATATCTCAGCTTAAAATGCCTGCGTTAAGGTTTTTGTCACCAGGAACGCACAGTACAATCATGTTATAAGCGTATTAGTAATAATCAATTGCTTTCTAAGGAAGCTAGGGGACGATTTTTCCTACGTTGTCCTCAGCCTGTCCAAAATACATGATTTCTGAAGGTCAGATCCACACACGATCCACCGAGATTGGTGGGTTTAGCTGAATTTGAAGCCAGACTTAGCTTCAGATACTTCGCCATGAAGTCCGCAGACTCGTGGTTCTCCGGATTAGCCAAATCGATGTTGAAGTTGCCAGTAACAATGATTAGCATCGTCTCCGTTTGATATTCGAAGAAGTTCCGCGCCATGAAGAACTTCTTCTGCTTCACCGCTGTTTTCGCGGAAATGTACACGCAGATGAGTAGCGACCTGCGGTTCATTATGATGATTTCAGCTGCGCAGATATCACCATAACTGTTCGACAGGCCCAACTCGACATCGTGACTGGTGCACGCTTTCCTGATTGTGTGTGGTACGGCCATACATGATGCAGAGTTATGTTAGTGTATTACTACACCAGCAACGCTAACATCATCACGCTTGTCCCTCGTGACACAGGAAAATCCTGGCACCTGAGTTGGATGTTGGATATCGTCCCATGATTCAGACAGGGCTATCACCTTAAACACAGGATCGGCTGCGATGTCGGAAACGCGTGTCACTAGATTTTGAGCGTTGAGGCTCATTAACGTACTAGCGGACTTACAGTAGTTGGATGGTTTCTACATTTCTACCACGCTGGAGTAGTCGATGGCTTCAACGGCGTCCAAAATCCCAAATGCTTCTTGGGTAAAATCACAGATAACAGACGTTTATGCTCATATTGGCAATGTGTGTAAAAATTCTCAACAGCCATTTTGTATGTAACGAGCGGCTGAAACTCATGTGGCAATCATTTAGAGATGGCGCAGTGATCGATAGTCAGTGATCGCTTTCAAGATTGCATGCACTACGCAATTTTACATTCAAGATTGTATTCGATCTTGAATGAAACTGGAACTTTGAACTATTCTTGCATTCAAGTTAGCTGTAATGTCGCAATAAGTAGAGTAGATGGCGGTAGTGAGCCAACGTATATCGTTTTGAATATTTACACAGGATTCTGCGAAAAATTTGTACTAGCATAAACATCTGTTATCTGTGGTAAAATCCTCGTCTTCCCACATTTCGGACATTTATGGCGAACCGGCGAAAGGCGATTTATAGTAACCAGCGTGCTTGTCAGAAACTGATGAATGGTTTGCCAATTCAACGGTTTGGCATATTGATTTGATGTTTGTAATAGGGAATCACGGTTGTCAATGCAGTAAAACTGTTCTTCGAAAGCATTTCCAGAGAAATGTTAAACTCAGAATAATCGATTGGTACCGCAATCCGGGGTAACATTGATCAAAATTCTCGATCTTTCTTGAATAATTCTCTTGTTAGAGCTAACTTTACATGTTTTATATTTTTGAAACAAGTACTGGCCCTCTGAGTATGTGTTGAGCTACTTGAAAAAGTATTGTGAAACTTTTAAACATGTTTAAATAAACTTTTCAATCTAATATTTGATTTTGTTGATTTGGGGTAACATTGATCACCTAAGTGAACAATGTTCGTTTGTGTAGAAAAGACCCTTATTTACTAAATTTTAGGTCTCTGATTTCAAATATGTTGTCCAAATTGTTTCAAGGTATGTACTTTTTGAGTTATTTTAAGATTAAAATTTCCCAAACCGAGAATAACGCCTAAAGGTAGGCAATGGCTTAAGGTATTAATAACCTTCTTTAACCCTAAAAGGGATACCTTCATGGTCTCAGTTTCGTCACCTCGCTGAGTGTGTTCCATCAAAGACGAGCTCTGAAAGGCGCCTGGGGTCCAATGGACCCCAGGTATCCCTTTTAGGGTTAAATAAATCGTATATTTAATTGATAAAGAGCATTTTCATACAAGTTTCGTTTGTTATATCCGAATCTAGGATATCATATTGTAGGTATACAATGATTTCTTACCTCATATCGTATCTAGTATTTATGCTTAGCATGAATGTTTGACAATGTACCGTAATCCGGGGTAACATTGATCAGAATTTTCGATCTTTCTTGAATAATTCTCTTGTTAAAGCAAATGTTACATGTTTTATATTTTTAAAACAAGTACTGGCACTCTGATTATGTGTTAAACTACTCGAAAAAGTTTATTTTTTATCTGTATTGACGAGATGTTTAGCCCTAGGCTAGTTCATCTCGGGACCCACGCTTTACTTCCCTTCCGAAGGAAGAAATCACAATTTGCGAGTTTGTCGGGAGTGGGATTCGATCCCAGGTCCTCGGCGTGATAGTCACGTGCTTTAACCATCGCACCAGGTCCGCTCCGCACTCGAAAAAAAGTATTGTAAAACTTTTAAACATGTTTAAATAGACCAGGGGCTCCCAACCATTTTAAGGTGGCGGCCCCCTTTAAGAAGTGTCAAAACATCTGAGGCCCAATGGAAATTTTTAGAAAAAAATATGAATTAAATGGACGAAACCGAGTTTTTTGGATAAAGTGACGTAACCAGAAATTTACTGTGGAAGGGATTTCCGACGATTAACAACATGTATTTTTTAACTCGACACTCACATTTCGTAAACAATATTGTCATGTACATTCAATTTGAGAAGTAGCTGAGAAATAGCGACGCAGCCGAAATTTTTTTCTTCTGGAGGCGTTTCATACCGAAAATTTGTTCCTCAAATTGGCTTTGTGGGGTGGTCATTGATATAATTTTCACAAAATAGAATAAAAACTTAGCAATTGTTTTGGTAGCATCGCGGCCCCCCTGGACTGGCTTCACGGCCCCCAGGGGGCCGCGGACCACCGGTTGGGAACCCGTGAAATAGACTTTTTAATCTAATTTTTGATTTTGTTGATTTGGGGTAACATTGATCATGTCAGTGATCAATGCTCGTTTGTGTTGAAAATACTCTTACTTACTAAATTCGGGGTCGCTGATTTCGAATATGTTATTCAAATTCTTACAAATTATGTACTTTTTGAGTTATTTTAAGATTAAAATCCTCCAAACCGCGAATAACGCCTAAAGGTAGGCAATGGCTTAAGGATTTGATGGCCTACTTTTAATAAATCGTATATTTTTACTGAAAAAGAGCATTTTTATGAAAAAAAATGGTTTATTAAATCCAACTCTAGGCTATCATGTTGAAGTAATACAGTGATTTCGAACCACATATGGGTCATTCCACACCAAGTGTACACACCGCATGTTATCGACCATCACGGATTTCGACCAAATTTTGTTAAAATGTTTGTTTAAATGGAGGAAGAAAAAATCCAAATTTTGATGCCGATCGGATCACCCCTCGGCCCTTGGCAGCACCCCTCGTCTTTACCAATACAAGAAAAATCAAATTTCTCTTAGAAACGGCTACGCAGTCTTTTAACAGTGAAACAATGTTTATTAACTGCCCAACGTTTCGACACGGGATTAGTGTCTTCTTCAGGGGAACTGGAATTTACTTACATGTACAAATTTAAACTTTTACATAATTTTGTCGAAAATAACTTACATTAACTTGGTCGTTCTGGTCTTGTGTTTTGTCTAACTGTAACTGTCCTGGTAATGTTTTTTTGGTACATGCTGTAAAATTATTGTCAGTATAAGATTAGTCTAATTGTCTGTCTGATGTTTTTTAGAATTAATGGAAATGAAATATCTTACACTTAATGAATTGTTTTAACTTTTAACGGACAATTGGCAATGGCGCAATTTCGCGTTTAGAATCTCCCCAGTTTTGTTCGAATATTGGTTGGTAGCGATAATGCCCTATCTTAATAACTACGTCTGGTCTACAGAATTGTCTTGTGTGTTCGGTTTGTAGCGTATGGTCATATTCTTGATGCTGTGCAACACTGCTGCGTATGTAGTACTTAGCCTATCGATGTCTGTTCGCTTATTAACTGTATGGTCTGTATTCGTGATGTGACACATTTCAAGGAATGGTAGTATGGTCGGTTTGTAGCTGTGATCTATAATCTGTGTTAGGTCTAAGTTGAATCTATGGTTGTGTTGTATGCAGTGTTGGATTAGAGCGGTGGTTGTTTCTATTAGTGTTGCTTTCGCTGTATCTGTGTTAGTCTGACTGTTGCTCATAATTTTCTCCAGTTTGTTTACGTTACTTTTGTGTCCTATCAGTCTCCTACTCAGGTTTTTTCTGGTCATTCCAACGTAACAGCTATCACAGTTGTTACATGGAATCTTGTAAATTACGTTGCTTATTTCTGTAATTCAGCATCCTGCCGGAGGCGATCGGTTTCGCGTACCATTCTGTCGTCAGAGTTTGGTCCTCGTTGCGGATGGCCGTCATATCCAAGAACGCTAGACGATGATCCTTTTCGCACTCGATTGTGAACTGCAACCTCGGTTCTATGCTGTTGAAGGTTTCGAGGACTAGTTGTATGCTGTTCCGTGGGATCGCCATGAAAATGTCGTCCACGTATTTTCTGAATATCGTTATCTCAAATGGTAGAGATTGCATAGCTGTGCATATCACCGAGTCCAGCACAATGTCCGCTATTATGGGGGAAAGGGGGCTGCCCATTGCCGTGCCAAACGTCTGCTTAAAGTATTGGCCTTCGAAGCAGAAGTAGCTGGCTACCATACAATACTCCACAATCTCCAAGAACAGGTCTAGGTTTATGTGAGTTTTGACCTCATTCCATCGCTCAATTATGCTCTTAATCACCAACCTCCGGGGGACGTTGGTAAACAACGACGTAACATCTAGGGAGATCATGATGTACCCCTCTGGAAGTGTGATATTGTTGACCTCGTTGCAGAATTCGAATGAACTGGAGGTGTTGTACTGGCTATGGAAGGAGCTTTGCAGGATCCCAGCGATGTATTTGGCCAGCTTGTATGTTGGGGCTGTTACGTTGGGGAACAACCAGCATCAACCAAACTATCAACACGACCGGACCGATGAATCACCTACAGAGAGCAGAACAACCTGAAATGACACAATATGAAAAAAACCTACAGATCAATTCCATATGTACCTACCCTCACACGACGAATCACCAAGATACTGGCCAAGGACTACCCAAACATTACGATCACCACTAGACAATCACGGACGATTAACCAGCTCCATACGAAAGTGAAACACCCTACAAATAGAGGAGAAATAAGCAACGTAATTTACAAGATTCCATGTAACAACTGTGATAGCTGTTACGTTGGAATGACCAGAAAAAACCTGAGTAGGAGACTGATAGGACACAAAAGTAACGTAAACAAACTGGAGAAAATTATGAGCAACAGTCAGACTAACACAGATACAGCGAAAGCAACACTAATAGAAACAACCACCGCTCTAATCCAACACTGCATACAACACAACCATAGATTCAACTTAGACCTAACACAGATTATAGATCACAGCTACAAACCGACCATACTACCATTCCTTGAAATGTGTCACATCACGAATACAGACCATACAGTTAATAAGCGAACAGACATCGATAGGCTAAGTACTACATACGCAGCAGTGTTGCACAGCATCAAGAATATGACCATACGCTACAAACCGAACACACAAGACAATTCTGTAGACCAGACGTAGTTATTAAGATAGGGCATTATCGCTACCAACCAATATTCGAACAAAACTGGGGAGATTCTAAACGCGAAATTGCGCCATTGCCAATTGTCCGTTAAAAGTTAAAACAATTCATTAAGTGTAAGATATTTCATTTCCATTAATTTTAAAAAACATCAGACAGACAATTAGACTAATCTCAAACTGACAATAATTTTACAGCATGTACACTCATTGCACAATTATGGGTCACTCAAGGAACAATCATTTCATAATATGAATCGTTTTTCATACAAAAATAACACTTTCATTATTTTTATTTTATATTCTCTTCAATGAAACTCCTTTTTATTGTTTTATATAAAAATCTGCTTGTAAAATTCACTTTAGGCGGTAAAAATTACTGAAATGTTGGTGAATAATGAAAACCACAATTATGGGTCAAAATTGGCTGTGTAACAATTATGGGTCAATTTGTTGCCTATTATGGGTCACTCAAGAGGAATCGGCTGAACAATAATGTTTTGTCTATTTTTCAGGGAATGGTCACTTATTCTAGATAGATCAACTATAGTGGAATCTAAAACTGGTCTCAAACCTCTTAACGCAGCGTGTTTTCACGATTTGGAATCAATTTTTCAAAATTGGGACAAAATCTCCAACACAACCACTGATAAACGCCTAAAAGTATGCAATGCCCATGTACGCAGAACTGTCAATATTATGCTTCACAAAAAGTGACCCATAATTGTGTGATTTTCGGTGTTCCTTGTCACAATAATGAGTCATTTAAGTTTTGCCTGAAATAAGCTTTAATTAGCTGCAGTCACATGAATTTCTACATTTAGAACGTAAATTATACCTTTGTTCTGGTGACGATACCATTTCGCACTCGAAAATCACTAAAGCTCGCCTTTACAGAGCTTACGAAAACAGCGCACGCACTTTCTGATGTTCGCAATCGAAGCGTTACTTTGACAGATGGTTTTACTCCGAACAAAAAATTACTGAAAATAGGTATGTTTTGACGTATAAGCCCGTGTGCGATACGTATAGTGACACAAAACAAATCATTTCATCAACGAAAAATGATAATGGCTAACAAAAGCTTGCAATTAATTAGTATTTATCTATTCAAGTGGAAAGTGACTAATAATTGTGTGTGACCCATAATTGTGCAATGAGTGTACCAAAAAAACATTACCAGGACAGTTACAGTTAGACAAAACACAAGACCAGAACGACCAAGTTAATGTAAGTTATTTTCGACAAAATTATGTAAAAGTTTAAATTTGTACATGTAAGTAAATTCCAGTTCCCCTGAAGAAGACACTAATCCCGTGTCGAAACGTTGGGCAGTTAATAAACATCGTTTCACTGTTAAAAGACTGCGTAGCCGTTTCTAAGAGAAAGTTGAATCCCAACAGTCGAACCTCCAATAGCAGAAAAATCAAAGTTTTCCCTTTCTAGTCTTAATTTATAGCTTTGAAACTATAACATATACACATTTGTGATCTTCGGCTTTTTTGAAGAAAATTGTTGGAGGAATCCAGGAAAAATATAATTTTTTTGATATAGTGTTGCCAAATATGTTATTTTTTAATTTTAAAATTTAAAATCGATTTTTCTTCGAATGAGTATATTTTGATTTCAAAAATTATGATTCCATCGTGTTTATCAGACATTTTCCAGTCGAAAAAGCTTAACTCCCCGAGGTCTTTTTGGCCGTTCCAGAGATACAGCGTTTTTAAGCTTGAAACCCGGTTTTCTCTAATATATAAAATAAGTCCAATTTACAAGTTTCGCTAGGAAAACATTATTCGATGCAATTTAAAGGTGATTTGGGCAGATTTAGACCAAGGGGACTAGAAAACCATGTAAAATAATAATATGCCAGTGTTGCCAGTTTTTCAATTATGGATTTATTAGAATGGATAACAATAAATGGCTTTAGTTTAAAATTTCAATTGATATTCTACCTATGCAAACATTGAGATTGAGGAAAGTGTTGCCAGACATTTTAATTTTATTGTATAAATCTACATGAGAACTTTTGTATCAAATCAAATTATCAAGCAAGGATCATAAACTCCTTTTTTACAATTTTATTGCTATTGGCAACACTGAACCTTGACAGTTTTCGTTTGATGTGCAACTTTTTATTCTTCGAAAAAGATTCACCCACGCACCACATGCACCATGTACAAAACGCTAATAAGACCGGTGATCCTCTACGGGCATGAGACATGAACCATGCTCGAGGAGGACCTACAAGCACTCGGAGATTCCGAGCGACGCGTGCTAAGAACGATCTTCGGCGGTGTGCAGGAGAACGGTGTGTGGCGGAGAAGGATGAACCACGAGCTCGCTGCATTTTACGGCGAACCCAGCATCCAGAAGGTGGCCAAAGCCGGAAGGATACGGTGGGCAGGGCATGTTGCAAGAATGCCGGACAACAACCCTGCAAAGCTGGTGTTTGCAACGGATCCGGTTGGCACAAGAAGGCGTGGAGCGCAGAGAGCACGATGGGCGGACCAGGTGGAACGTGACTTGGCGAGCATTGGACGCGACCGAGGATGGAGAGCGGCAGCCACAAACCGAGTATTGTGGCGTACTATTGTTGATTATGTCTTGTCTTAATGATGTTGAACAAATAAATGTATGTATGTATGTTCAGTGTTGCCAATAGCAATAAAATTGTAAAAAAGGAATTATGATTCTTGCTTGATAATTTGATTTGATACAAAAGTTCTCATGTAGATTTTTACAATAAAATTAAAATGTCTGGCAACACTTTCCTCAACCTCAATGTTTACATAGGTAGAATATCAATTGAAATAAGGATTATAATACATAAATTTTAAACTTTAGCAATTTATTGTTATCCATTCTAATAAATCCATAATTGATAAACTGGCAGCACTGTCATATTATTATTTTTCCATAGTTTTCTATTCTCCTTGGTCTAAATCAGCCCAAATCACCTTTAAATTGCATCGAATAATGTTTTCTTAGCGAAACTTGTAAATTGGGCTTATTTTATATATTAGAGAAAACCGGTTTTCAAGCTTTAAAACGCTGTATCTCTGGAACGGCCAAAAAGACCTCGGGGAGTTAAGCTTTTTCGACTGGAAAATGTCTGATAAACACGATGGAATCAAAATATTTGAAATCAAAATATACTCATTCGAAGAAAAATCGATTTTAAATTTTAAAATTGAAAAATAACATATTTGGCAACACTGTATCAGAAAAATAATATTTTTCCTGGATTCCTCCAACAATTTTCTTCAAAAAAGCCGAAGGTCCCAAATGTGTATATGTTATAGTTTCAAACCTATAAATTAAGAATAGGAAGGGAAAACTTGGATTTTTCTTGTATTGGCAAAGACGAGGGGTGCTGCCACGGGCCGAGGGGTGATCCGATCGGCACCAAAATTTGGATTTTTTCTTCCTCCATTTAAACAAACATTTCAACAAAATTTGGTCAAAATCCGAGATAGTCGATAACACGTTTCCACTTTTTCTCGGTCACTTCATATGGAATGACCCATATTGTATTTAGCATTCATGCCATGCATGAATGTTTGATCATGTATCTCATTGCGTTACGAAACACAATTATGGAAAAACCGATTTATTTCAATGTTTATGAAATTAAATTTTCAAGAATTACATGTCATTTAATAGCCAAATCATATATATAAAAGCCCAGAGTTGTCTGTCCTTCCGTCACGCTTTGAAATGTTTCATTGAAATGTTTCACCATAGTTGTATCACTTCAGAAATAATAAGATGAACTTTTTGGAATGATCTGGAACACTAATATTCTGAAAATTCCAAGAACTTTCCGGAAGTTACTGAAAGCTCCAGAGGAAAAGAAGAAAAAGGTTCTGGAATTTTCCTGAGTATTGAATTTCTTCAATATTCGAAACGTTATAGAAGTTTCTGGACGCTCCAGAAAAAAAGATGCAATAATATGAAACATCTTCTTTTTCTTTTTGGCATAACGTCCCAATTGGAACAAAGCATGCTTCTCAGCTTGGCTAATTTTGTGGAAATTACTGAAAGTTTCAGAAAAAAAAGAAGAACGTTCTGGAATGTTCTGAATTATTAAGCTACTTTAATTTTCTAGAACTTTCCGGAAGTCTCTGGAAGTTCTCTAACCCTCAGCATAATTTTTCTAAATACCCACGAGTTTACTGCTCGACTGTATGCGCTCCAAACAATAATTCACGATGACTGAAATGAAATGAAATATTCGCAATTCCTGAGAAGCTTCTAGAAGTTTCTTACCATTCCAGGGATTAAAACCCTGTAACAGTTAAAGGTGTGTACTTGGAAGTATACTTTCTGGCGTTTTGCATTCCTGAATACATGATAGTATGCCTTCTGGCGATTCTGATGAGTCCATTGCTGAATGAAATGTTGCGCATATTAACAATGGATTCTGAGGAAACTTCTGGAAATTGTTATTCCAGAATGCTCAAGAATCTCCTTGAGGGATGAACATTTTCTAAATCTAAATAAGGGAGATCAAAAACGGCATATGAATCCAGGTGTTGTCTATCTGTCCTCCCGTCACTCTTAGCAATATTTGACTGAAATATTTCACGTATACTTCGGTGAGGCCTGCATGATATGATCTGAGTGTTCGAGATTGAAGTCGAATCGAAGTCGAAGAATTGAATTCGAAGAAACTCATTTTCTACCAGAACGTCAATGTAATTCGAGAGGTTTCTGTTTCAAATATGAAGACATTTTTCTAACTTTCCTGGGCAAAGAGGAAGAAGCAGAAGAGAATAACTATATTCTAGAACATTGCGTACGACCCGAAGGGATGAAAATACTATTTATACAAATGTTCCAAACATAATGAAAATTTTCGGTTTGGAATACAAAAAAAAAAAACTTCTCCAAGAAAAAAAAATAAGTTTCTGGAACATCATATATATAAAATCCCAGAGTTGTCTGTCTGTCCTTACGTCACATTTTGAAATGTTTCGCTGAAATGTTTCACCATAGCTAAAATAAATTTCTAAAAAAATCGGGAACTTTCTGGATTGGAATTTCAAAAGAATAATATTCTGGAACGATCTATTTCATTGAAATGTTTCACCATCGCTATTTCAAACTTTTGAAAAATTTGAGAACTTTCTTGAAGTTATTGAACTCTTCAGATATAATAATAAGAAGATCATTCTGGAATGTGCTGTAGCACCAAAATGCTTAGAACTTCCGCGAACTATCTGGAAGTTACTGAAATTTTTGAAAAAAAATATCCGTTCTAGAGTATTAAACTTCTTAAATTTTCGAGGTGTGTACTTGGAGGTATACTTTCAGGCGTTTTCATTTTTAGAACATTCTCCCATTCGATGGACAATAGTCGTCTACGGTCAAAAAGTAGATACATGATAGAATAAATTCTGGCGCTTCTGGTAAGTCCAATGCTGAGTGAAATGTTTCACATATTTATTGATATACTGGTTTAAAAAATCCTTGATGGATAAAAATTCTTATGTTAGAAGATCAAAAACAGGTGCACGAAAATAGGGCTGCATGAAATAAAACCCGGAGTTGTCTATCTGTCCTCCCGTGACGTTTAGCAAAGTTTTACTGAAATATTTCATGTATAGTGGAATGGTAAGAATAGCATAGTATGAACTAGAACAAAAGAATAAGGAGAAGAAAGAGCAAAAAAAAAAGGAAGGAAAATGAAGTTTTAACAACTGTTCCAGAACTTTCCACGAGTGCTCAAAATTTTTCTTTTTTTTACAAATGTTTGAGAGGTTTCCGAGCATAATGGATAACATATGAGCATATTCAAAAGATCTCAGATTGGATAACAAAAAACTTCTGGAGCTTACCAGGAAGAAGAAAAACAAGTATCTAGAAAATTCTAGAACACTCATCGGAGGAATGAATTGAATATGCTTTCCTATCATAATTGGAAGAAATTTCCAAAAACATGGAAAAGAAGATATTCTAGGATATATTTCGAAGGAATGAAGAGACATGTCTCGGAATTGCGAATACGTGGCTAGCCACGTAGGGTCAGCTAGTAATAGTAGATTACGATATACCATTCGACAGCAAAAACAGATTCAATGTAAAATGCTTGTTTGAACATTTCATGAGGTCCGTCAAGCCGATCAATGTTACCCCGCTGATCAATGATACCCCGTTTTACGGTATCTCATTTTGTTACGAAACACAGTTAAGGAAAAATCGAGTTATTTCAATGTTTATGAAATTTATTTTTCATAAATAACATGTCATTTAATCTATATAAATAAAAATGGAATGGTGTTTGTATGTCACGAACAGGCTCGGGAACGGGGCAACAGATCGACATAATTCTTTCACTGTTGTATTCGTGCAGGCCTCCGACGTGTTCGTACGAAAAAATAATTGGAAGGCAAGAAAATCGGGAAAATCTGAAATTCCATTTTGAGGGGCATTTCTTCATGGAACCAGATGTCAAAAAACAGGACGACGTTTGCCGGGACTGCTAGTAGCTGAATAAAATCAGATTACGAAGTACCATTTGAGAGTGGAAACTTATTCAATGACAAATGCTTGTTTGATCATTTCATGAGGTCGGCCAAGCCGATCAATGTTACCCCGCTGATCAATGATACCGTAATCCGGGGTCAAATTGATCACTTTAAAACAACTTTTGCGGATAACATCAGTGCCTGTTCAAATATTACCAAAAGAATTTCTGTTGAAGCTGTACCCATAGAACCATGTGACAGAATTTTGTTCATCAAATTTAAACTTTAAGTTAAATAACTTCAAATATCAAAATATTGGAAATGTCACTTTGGGGCGAAATTGATCAGTAGGTGTACAATTAAGCATCGGTTGGAAAGGAAAATTTCCTTCACCACTTAATTTTGCTCTTCTAAAACCGAATAACGCGTCTAAAATCTTACAACTAGTGATTTTATTACTTTAAATGCAAAATTAAATTTTGAAATTTCCCCTTAAATGCCTAAAGGTAGGCAATTTCTGATTTCTATCACAAAAAATGACTATTTCTTCATAAAATGAACTTTTAATAACTATTTCATTTTCTATTAGCTGCATTACATCCCTACCAAGGCTCCACAAAAATGTTAAAACAGAGAATTCACGGGAAGTCCTATTAGCAATCGATTGTTTAGTAGCTATGATTTCAGCTAAATGAGAAATACATTGCAAATTCCTTCAAAAAATAAGGTAAAACTAACTTCTTTCTAAAAAAATAAAAGTCTACACTCATCTCTAGACATCTACGAATCAGATGACGTAAAAAGTTTAAGATCATTACGACGCTTAAGAGTTCCTAGTATGGAATTACAATGTAGTACCCGAGTTATCAATTTCACCCCGCTGATCAATTTGACCCCGGTTTACGGTACCCCGTTTTACGGTATTTCGCATTTTATGCTTGATGCAATTGGAGTAGATACAAGATGTGGGTCTAAGTAGTTCTCATCTCTACCACTTCGAACCTGTCCAGACAGTTTAAAAATTTCTAATTTTCACCAGTTTATATGACAAATGCCAGCAAAGTTCAGTATTTGTGAGTGTAAATGTGCGAGTGTTTGGTGTAAGGATTAATTTGTGATTTGCCTACAAATGCTGACATGGTCAATTGACAAAGACAGCTATCAATCAATAACAATGGATGTGCCCATTGACTACTGAATGCTTTTAAGTATAGCAGACTTTGTTTTATCATAAACAACGTCTATGGGGAAGGTACGCTAAGTACCACGGCACTGGGTGTAAAATGAAAATCTAATATATTTGCGAGCGTCACGAAGTAAGATTTTGTACACTAATAACTGTGCCAATTATCGAACGATTAACAAAATTTTCATATATGTCAATTGTAGATGATGAATTATGTTAAATGTTTAATAGCCAAAACAATTGATTTTCAACAGAAACTGTTGAATTATTTTTTTTTGAAAAGTGGACCCAACGCGATCCATTTTCCAGTTTACCCGTTTGCGTTTTCTTCTGTATGCTTTGGCAAGCGAGCGCGGTGGTTGTTGGCGGTTGCGCTCGGCTCGCGTCGTCGTGCGCGAACGCGACGCCACTGAAGCCACCAATAATAGAACATTTATAGTACACATAAACAAGTACACAACACATAAATTTAAAGTTTTCCTAAATATCGGAATCAATTGTTAATGGTGATAATGTTTAGTAGTCCTGAAAAGGACTGTTTTGAAGCCTTCTCACCGGCAGCGAAGAAAATGTCACACGGAAAGTACCCCCATGTGAGACAACTTCTCGGTGCAGGCAAAAAAACATCTTCCGTTCGCCTTCTCTTTTTCTGCCTCTTCTTCTGATTATTCTTCTGGTTCCTTCATTTTGCTGATTTGCTGAGCTGGGCTACGCGGCGATCCTGAGCCATCCGGTTGGCTTCAGCAGCGAAGCGGCTGACGACCTCGGCGATAAAAGCCTCCATGTTGAATGATACCAGCTGACCGAAAAGACCCTGTTTTATACCCACGCGTTAGCATTATGCACCACCCTCTCTGGCGTTATCACTTCCTCAGGTATCTTCGCTTGAGCTTATTTTAAAAATACATTGTTGTTAATTGTATTGGTAATTTTGGCGAGAATGCTGCAACATCGTACGAGAGCGAATGAGGCACGATACGCTGGAGCAGATCAACTACCAAGTGAGTTACCTACTAAAACACGGTGGAGAAGCACTGGTGAGAACACTACACTGGGTCATAACCAAGATTTGGGTGGAGGAAGTATTACCGGAGGATTAAATGGAAGGTATCGTGTGTCCCATCTACAATAAGGGCGACAAGTTGAATTGCGGGAACTATCGCGCGATCACACTACTGAGCGCTGCCTACAAGGTACTCCCTCAAATTTATGCCGCCGTCTATCACCGATTGCAAGAGAGTTCGTGGGGCAATATCAGGCTGGATATATGGGTGAATGCGCTACAACGGACCAGAAGTTCGCCATCCGCCAGGTATTGCAGAAATGCCGCGAATACAACGTGCCCACACATCACTTGTTCATCGATTTCAAATCGGCGTATGATACAATCGATCGAGAACAGCTATGGCAGATTTTGCACGAATACGGATTCCCGGATAAACTGATACGATTGATCAAGGCGACGATGGATCGAGTGATGTGCGTAGTTCGAGTATCAGGGACACTCTCGAGTCCCTTCGAATCTCGCAGAGGGTTACGGCAAGGTGATGGTCTTTCGTGCTTGCTGTTTAACATTGCTTTAGAGGGTGTAATCAGGAGAGCGGGGATAAACACGAGTGGAACGATTTTCACGAGGTCCGTTCAGCTGCTTGGTTTCGCTGATGATATTGATATTATTGCTCGTAAATTTGAGACGATGGCGGAAACGTACATCCGACAAAAGAGTGAAGCCAGGCGAATCGGATTAGTCATTAATGTGTCGAAGACAAAGTACATGATGGCAAAAGGCACCAGGGGAGGAATCACTGCCCCCGCCACCCCGAATTTATATCGACGGTGATGAAATCGAGGCGGTAGAAGAATTCGTGTACTTGGGCTCACTGGTGACCGCCGACAACGACACCAGCAGAGAAATTCAGAGGCGCATTGTGGCAGAAAATCGTGCTTACTTTGGACTCCGCAGAACTCTACGATCGAATAAATTTCGCCGTAGCACGAAGTTAACTATCTACAAAACGTTGATTTAGGCCGGTCGTCCTCTATGGGAACGAAACATGGACCCTACGTGCAGAGGACAAACGCGGTCTTGGAGTTTTCGAACGGAAGGTGTTGCGTACCATCTACGGCGGAGTGCAAATGGAAGACGGAACTTGGAGAAGGCGAATGAACCACGAGCTGCATCAGCTACTGAGAGAACCAACCATCGTCCATACCGCGAAAATCGGGAGGCTACGGTGGGCGGGTCCTGTCATCAGGATGTCGGATAGCAACTCGACTAAAACGGTTCTCGAGAGTCATCCGACCGGCACAAGAAGACGTGGAGTGCAGCGAGCTCACTATGGGGCGGCTCCATACAAACAGGTGGCCAAAAATATGTTCGCGTCATTTTATAATGTATTGCTCCTATTCGTAGGGTTAATGCCTGAAAAATATGAAAAACATGTTGAACAGGTTGTTTCAACACGGCAGTTTCAAACAGCATGAGATTACAAGGGCATTGCATACTTTTAGGCGTTTAAGAATTTCTGTTCCTATTTGCAAAATGGTTTCCAATTCGTAAAAACACGCTTCGCTAAGAGATCCAAGACCAGATTTAGACTGCCCTATGATTGATCTACCGTTGAAAGTGGCCATGACGACCAAATGTTTCCTCAGATCATCGCCGACAACATGATTGGAATATCAGAATAGCAGCTAGTAGCAGCCAAATTTGATTTCAATGTCTGCCAGGGGTCCTAAACAAAGACATAGAAATAGTCCCGGAGCGAAAATCAGCGAAACTTTTTTTTTGTATGGAACGGTTTGTACGGGAAAATTGTAGTTTTTTTTTATGTGGCATCATTTAATAGTTTTACAATCAACATTTTTACGTCTGATACGTCATTCGAAAGGTTTATAAACAAGCTTTTAGAAACTACTTTAAAATTTTGACATTTTTCATTCAGGCTTGGAGAAACATTGCCGTATGCGTGGACTCAAAACTGTTGCACGAAGATGATGTACCATTGTCGGTATTATTACAGCAAACCTCACGGTAAGAAACTTAATTGATTGTAGAACCAATTTTCACGACGATTATTCTGTTTTAATCCTTGGTTGAGCCGGAAAACCTTGAGTGTGATGCCGTTGTCGAGCGACCAACGACGATGCCGGCTTGATAATTTCCCAAAAAATTCATTCACTTTAGGTGAACAACGACGGAAGTAGATCGAAGATAGCACTTTGTAGGCGGCATTCAGAATTGTGATCGCTCGAAGTTTCTCACATTCCAACTTGTCAGCTCTCTCGTAGATGGGACAAATGACCCCTTCCTATACCAGATGACGGTAGCTGTTCGGTCTGCCAGGTCCAGACGGTGTAGGCAGGTGGTCAACTTTTCCGACCTTATCTTGATGAATTTCGCTCCGATACCATCCAAACCAGCTGACTTATTGTGTTTGAACTGCTGTATAGCATCCTTTAACTTCCCTCAACGTGGGAGTGTGCTCGTAAATGTTCCCTGCTGTACTGACGTAGTCATACCCTCCTGTGCCTTGG